>NW_027210995.1:97500-220216 GCF_029030835.1 Brachyistius frenatus | reverse complement strand
TTCATATTTTAGACAACATACTAAAGTATTAAGTATTTTAAATTTTTTGGGCCAAAAAAAAAGTCATACTATAGTATGACATTTTTGGTGATTTTTGTGTCGATGAAAAAGTTATGCTATAGTACGACTGTTTCGACGACATACTATGGTATGACTTATTCTTCATATTTTAGACAACATACTAAAGTATTAAGTATTTTAAATTTTTTGGGCCAAAAAAAAAGTCATACTATAGTATGACATATGACATTTTTGGTGATTTTTGTGTCGATGAAAAAGTTATGCTATAGTACGACTGTTTCGACGACATACTATGGTATGACTTATTCTTCATATTTTAGACAACATACTAAAGTATTAAGTATTTTAAATTTTTTGGGCCAAAAAAAAAAGTCATACTATAGTATGACATTTTTGGTGATTTTTGTGTCGATGAAAAAGTTATGCTATAGTACGACTGTTTCGACGACATACTATGGTATGACTTATTCTTCATATTTTAGACAACATACTAAAGTATTAAGTATTTTAAATTTTTTGGGCCAAAAAAAAAGTCATACTATAGTATGACATTTTTGGTGATTTTTGTGTCGATGAAAAAGTTATGCTATAGTACGACTGTTTCGACGACATACTATGGTATGACTTATTCTTCGTATTTTAGACAACATACTAAAGTATTAAGTATTTTAAATTTTTTGGGCCAAAAAAAAAAGTCATACTATAGTATGACATTTTTGGTGATTTTTGTGTCGATGAAAAAGTTATGCTATAGTACGACTGTTTCGACGACATACTATGGTATGACTTATTCTTCATATTTTAGACAACATACTAAAGTATTAAGTATTTTAAATTTTTTGGGCCAAAAAAAAAGTCATACTATAGTATGACATTTTTTGTGATTTTTGTGTCGATGAAAAAGTTATGCTATAGTACGACTGTTTCGACGACATACTATGGTATGAATTATTTTAAATTTTTTGGGCGAAAAAAAAATTCATACTATAGTATGACATTTTTGGTGATTTTTGTGTCGATGAAAAAGTTATGCTATAGTACGACTGTTTCGACGACATACTATGGTATGACTTATTCTTCATATTTTAGACGACATACTAAAGTATTAAGTATTTTAAATTTCAGGGCCATGTGGGTTTGGATTTTTTTTCTCCCTTAATAATGTGTTATCTTTGACTAATATTTAAATTTGTTTGATGATCTGAAACATTTAAGTGTGACAGACATGCAAAAAAATTGGAAATCAGGAAGGGGGCAAACACTTTTTCACACCACTGTATACCTGTTATTTTGGTTCGGACCAAACAAGGCAGGCGTGAATGCATCCTAAGTCTTCAGGTTTAATCATAGAAAATTTTTAAAACTGAATGTGAGAAACCAATGCATTTTGACTGAAATTCATCACCAGGGTGTTGAATTAAGACAATAACAGAATACACTCCTCGTTTGTGATGGTCTTTTGATGAGATCCGTTGTGTAAAAAACTGTTATCCTTTAAGTAAACCATTGAATTCATCTACCTCCAAATTCCTTGTGAATTTCATCTTGTTCTCCTTGGCCATGGCTTCAGTAATCTCCAGAGCTTCGGAGGATCTTTTCTGAGTGATGAGCCACCTCGGAGACTCTGGGATGAACCTGACAGACGAAACGACGCAGACAAATCTCAGCAACTGTCCAACAATGAACAGACAAGTCTGGGCTTCTTTGTTCCTCGTGACTATTAACAAGAAAACTAAGGATGCTTGTCGCACTATACCCAGGTTAAGACATTCACCATACTTTCATAATATTGCCGGACACAAACAGTGACGTTTGATTAAGGTACTTGGATGAAGTTCATTGTGAAAGCTAATAAAACTGTAGAAGAAGAATAAGTAATAAACCTTATTATCCACCCTACTGACCTAAACACCCTACTTTAGTCTGCACTGCAGATTTGAGTGTAGTATTGCCAATTGCGTATTCAAGCAATTATCCCATCATATGGTTGAAGCGAAAGGTTTAAAAATTGAATAAGATGTCTCTAACCAGTAGTAGGACACAAAGAGGATGTAGGGGACGGTGATGACGACCTGCAGCCAGCGCCAGTCAGTAATGAAGTAGGCGAGCAGAGGAAGGATGAGGTTGCCGATGCTGAAGAACATCTGGAACAAGATGCCCACAGTCCGTCTGTACTCCACTCCAACGATCTCTGTGACTGAAAGAATGACAAAAAAAGTATTAAAACTGAATGTATTTTACGAGAAAGACAAAAACAAAACGGACTTGGCGTGGCTTTTGCATTTAGCTGGTTCGTTGCTGTAAATTTCAATCAATTTCAGCAAACAGTCATCATTACGTAGGACATAACAGGTCATCCAGCCTCCTTTGACTCCAAAGCCGAAGATGGCCCTGACCACCAGGATGGAGATGTAGTTCGGAACCACAGCCAACACGATCCCGGCAGTTACATTCAAGACGTTGGACACGAGGAAACTGATCTTCCTGCCAAACCTGCAGAAAGAAAGAGAAAGTACATCAGGAGGGGATTGGTTGATTTAACATTAGATCATTATTTTGAAGACAAAACCTTCCAAAACAACATGTAGCAGTAAAGTCTTTGCTAATGTTAGAGGTTTCTTGTTGACAGAAAGCCATGAGGTGCATGCTTTTCATGTGCGTTAGTCTGCCAGGGTCGTGTGGGTCTAGATTACGTAAATTTCATTACGTGTCCATGGCCCTTTGTGGATTTCCCATGATGACAAAAAACTGTAACTGTACGAACTCTAATCCCAGCGAGCTTTCTGACTGCGCATGTGCCAGGATAACGACATGGATGCTTGTTTTGAGGAGGAGATGTACGAGGAGATTTGCTGTCATCCCCAACTTTAAAATTCATCATAAAGGAGTACGAGAACACGCAAATGGCCTTAAACTCTGGGCGGGAAATCGCCCGCAGGAAGAAGTTTTAGTACAAGTGAGACAGAAGCGTCATGCAAAAGTGAAAGCATGCATGGAAACACAAATCATATATAAAAATGGATGTCGTCTTTGAGTCTGAAAAATAAACCCAATGTAGAGGTGCCTTAACGTGCAATACCATTGATAGCCACTGTGGGCTCAGTCCAAAAAAAAAAAACTCTGGCTCCAATAGACTCCCATTCCGAAAGGTGTCAATAAATCGACCCCTTGCTCCTCCCCCGCTTGTCCAGATAAGGTCTCTTGCGGCCCCAAAAAAACAAGAAGGCAATGCCCCACTTGAAGTTTGAAAATGTAGCATGAATGGAATCGTGTGTTCGTCTGCTATCTATATTCAGTGTCCACGCTAGAGAACACAGGTAATTCATGGCCTCACCTGTCAGCAAAGTAGCCAAAAGCAAAGCTGCCGATGAGGAAGCCCAAGTTGAGAGTGGACTGGTACATATCCACCAACCATCCATCTGAGCACACCAGGTTGAACTGAAGAGACGAAAACAGGACATTTTCACAGGTTTGCATAGTAAAATATTAGAAACCAGGCATTGTGAGAGTCGCTGATATACCTCGTACCTGCCCTATTTAATTATTGATTTAACTGAGAAACCTCGCAAAGTTTCAGTGAATTATCTGTTGTAAAGCAATTCTATTTTAAAGTGTCCATGCATCAAATTTCTCTTCTCACCTCTGTGACAAAGGACTTCCTGCCTTCATACTGATACTCCCAGCCATCCTTAAAGACAAAAACAAAAGAATGAAATTCATGCACCAAATCAAAAGCGCGTCTCTTTTAGTTGTTCTAGGATGACAAATGGGACATAACTTCTGGTGCTGAGCTCTCGGCGTATACTGGGAACCAAATTTTTGAACATGCAAACCCCAGTGTGCAAATGAATATGAAGGACATTGGGTCAAAACCCCGCGAATGTCCTGACCAGTCTTGGACACGTTTGACGTATGACGTTGTGTCATATTTAGTGAAATTCAAAGGTAACAATTAACTAGAATTTACCACCTGGCGGAAATATTGAATTCATGAGCCTGGGCCACCATGATGGGACAGTGACTTTGACCTTTGACCATCCAAATTTCATCAGTTCACCGTTGGTACCAAGTAAATGTTTCCGCCAAGTTTAAAGAAATTCCGTTGCGGCATTCTTGAGATATTGCGTTCACGAGAAGCGGGACACGACGGATGACGTGGACATGAGGTTACGGTGACCTTGAACTTTGACCTTTTCACAACCAAACTCCAATCAGATCATCCTTGAGGCCAAGTGAACAATTGTGTCACATTTGAAGAAATTCCATCCACGTGTTCCCTGAGGTATCACGTTCACGTAAATGTCTGGAATTTCTTGAGATATCGCGTTCACAAGAACGAGACAGATGGACGGACAAAAAAATGTCCCCTTGTGGGATTAATAAAGTATCCATCAACCTGAAAACACAACACCTTTAGCTGGCGTGAAGCCGTAAAAACAGTCTCTGGGAACGGACCTTGCATGCTGTAAGTGGAGCTCCACTCAGGTGCAGCTCCTGCGTGTCGCAGGCGAGCCCCGTGGCGTTCCAGTCCACCTCGAACTGCTCGCAGGCGCTCTGCCGCAGCTCGCCGGAGCTGTTGACCAGAGGCAGCGTCAGCCTGCGACTGTCCGCCGGACTCCAGCCGCACGCCTGCCTCCTCTCCGCCGCCGCCGAGTCCCGGCACCAGTGATCGGGAGTGAAGCCCTGGAAGACGATGCCCACGTACACGCCTGCAAACGGCAACGACAAGAAACAGAGCAGAGCGAAGATTCTCTTCTGGCAGCGGCCAAAAGACCCGGCCTCCTCCAGGAGGTCATCGAAGGTCGCCATCGACCGCAACACAAGTTTAAGCTATCGAAGTAAATCTAATGTACCATCCAGCGCACCGTGGATGAATGCCCTCTTACTTTCAGACTTCATTTGCCGCTTCGCTGAGCAGGTCGATCAGAAGGTAAAGTCCAAAAGGTGAATATGAAGCCTAAAGCACGTTACTGTTTAATGGAGTCAGACAGTGAATTTCAGAGAAATGATGCAACCATTGAACAAACCTGAGCGAGCATGAAACAGAACAAACTGATTAAAGTATCCGACCATATAATTTATGCACACAGAGTTATTTTTTAAGGCAACAGTGCTGCATCCAGTCAACTGCAGTCTGTTGTAGGCAGCAGTGCACTGGAACCTTTAAACAAACATAAATGTACGAAAGTAGAATCACAAACGAAGCTGGACTTTTGTTCTGCAGCAGCCTTTAAGCGTATTTACATCCTGTAGTTACTCCTCTTTAGAGTGATTTTCATTATTAGCACCGGAGTCCAACGGAGTCCACTATTATGAATGGATGAGAACGACGCCGCAGGCAGTCCACTGTTGGTGTTTTTCATTTTAATATCAGCCTGGAAATTCTCTTTCATATTTACCAACAGGGACGCCGCCCACTGGTTTGTGAACTGCCGCTCTGACGCCTCAACAAGCCAGAAGGAACCATATTTGGCCGAGAAGGGGGAGGTGCGAGTGACGTATCTGACTGGATCTGATTAGGGAGCCATGGAAACTAGGCCCCGCCCACATAACAAACAGACACTTCACCCCAAAAAAAAAACCACTTATCGAGGCCTGATATGTAATTAATGATAAGATTATTTTCAGATGGACCACCAGAAAACTAACAAAGTAAATCTAAGGTCAATTTCAGCAGGCGATGAAAGCGACACCACTCGATGAATGTTTGCTGTCGTTTTAAACCGCATTTACTGTTACCGTGGTAACCACGTCAAAATCAACCAGGTCTAAACTCTCGTAAATGTTTTTTTTTTTTTTTTTTTTTTATTCCAAATAAAAACACATTGCAGCTTAAGTCGTGTTAAAAAGAAAACTCTAATAATTTAATGACGCAGTCTTTGATGAGGCTCACAGACAAATGTAGAAAACTTTTAATATAGCTGTCAAAAAAAAAAAAAAAAAATCACAAATTGAAGGCAGTATCAAATACATCTACAAGCAACACTGTTCACAGACATAAATAAATACTGAAACACTGAAAGAGATTTAAACGGTTGCTTGTTCTTTGTCGGACGAGACGTCGTTGTTGGGCAACAGGTTGGCCAACTGATGGTTCCTCTGACCAGCTTTCTCCTTCGCCCTGGAAACCACACAGAGAGCCACATGAAGTACATCAGGTACAAACTGGTGTACGATATACAGCTGCCACAATTAGGAGACTAATCGATTAGTCAATCAACAGAAAATAAATCGGCAGGTATTTTGATAATTAATTGTTTTACTAATGTTTGAAGCAAAAATGGCGAATATGCTTTTCGTCGTCATTTGTGGACATGAAAATATGGCTTTTTCGTTTTGCTTATTTAATGTGATTTTACTGACAAAAAAAAAAAATCTGCAGATTAATCGATAATTAATGTAATCTTTTGTTACGTCCCTCATCGGATCTGCGTGATTGAGAAAAGCATGACATCTTCTTCAAACTGCGTCCAGAACACATTTAGCGCCGACATGTTTACTTCCATCAGATACAAAAACATGGACTCAGTCTAATAAAAAGAGCCTCCTCTGCTTTTATTTTTTATTCTTGCTGCCGTAAATACTCACTTCTCCGGGAACTCGATGTCGTCGATGGTGTCGGGCAGCGGCACGCCTCTGGTCTCGGGGAGCAGCAGAACCAGACCACCGGCCAGGAAAGCCAGAGTGCCTGCAAAACACGATCCGACATATTCTCAACTTGAATAATAACGCGTGACAACCGTTCGTGTTGATCTTTCCAGTTTAATTACATCCGGCAGTGAAATTTCGAAATTCTCTTTTTCGTAGAGATTCCTGGTCTGTGTAACAACTAGCTTCCAAGAAGAATATAATACTAAGATAAAAGTCAATGGAGCACAATTACTTTTTTTTAAATTTTTATTAATAGTAATTAAGAACACAAACCATTTCTGAATATAACTTTTATATTTGGAAACACTTGCGTTGAGTTTCTCGAACGCGGCGAAGAACTCAACAATCGAGAAACAACTTTCCTCAGGACGGGACTCGCGTCATTTTTTTACATAATTTTAAAATGTTCTGATGCAACAATATTATAAAAACCCACCGAAGATGATGAGCGGCAGCTCCAGCCAGATGACGGCCAGTCGGTAGAGCAGGAAGGGAGCCACGATGCCTCCGACATCACACAGCGTGGAACAAACGGACACTCCCAGGTTCCTTCAGACACAAAACGAAAACATCCAGTTAGATCATATTTGAAGGTGTATTTACAGCATATTTATGTTTCTAAACACTGTCGGACAGTTTTTCTGACACAAAAAGATGTTTTATTGTTTTAGAGAGCTAAATATCAACAGCTACAATGTGACCAGTTTCTACATTTCACCTGACGAATGTCGGGTAGAGCTCGGTGTTAACGAACACCACCATCTCGAAGGCCATGGTGATCCCCAACCGACCGATGCAGGCCACAACGGTTTTAAACCAGAACATGCCTGCGAGGACGTCGACAGGAGGAGCGTTCAGGGGGGGGCGGGGGAGGAGGCGGGGCAAAAATGTACCAGGAAAATAACAATCTGTTGATATTAAAGATGCTCACTGTCGGGAATGAAGGCGGTGATGAAGCAGGAAGCTCCGGCCACGAAGTTGGCGGCGGCGAAGGGGAGGCGCCGGCCGATGCGTTCGATGGTGAAGAGGATGAGGAAGGCGGCGGGGAACTCGACCAGGCCGGAGATGAGGAAGTCGATGTAGACGTTTCCTCCCAGAATGCCGAGCCTCATGATGAGACCCTGGTAGACGACGGCGCTGGTGAACCTGGGAGATGGAGGCGGCGGGAGGGGAAAAAAGATTCATCTCTAATCCCATAATTCAGATTTCTGATTGTTTTGATTGGTGAAAATAATCCTTTACAATAAAAAAAATTAATTAAAAAAAAAAAAAAGTAAAGTCCTGTTCAGGTTCAACTAAACACTCACCAGTTGTAGCTGAGAATACAAGTGTGTTTTCTCATTTTTGGAGTTCGGATCAGGTCCATGAAGGAGGCGGTGGTGGTGAAGTCGGCGTTATCATCGGCCAGAGTCTGCAGGAATATAAAATGTCAACTACGGCGGACATCACTGATTAAAAACTGTTGCACTGTAAATTTACACAGATCTTTAACATTTTCTTTTGGTTTAAATTGAGCATATTTTGCTATTTTTGTCTATTAACTGTTTATACTCAGTGTTCACTTCATTGTGTAGATATATCTCAAACTAATGCTGTCTAACACAATAAATACTTCCTGAATAAAGGTTTTATAGTTTAGTTTTCGTTGAAACTGTTTCAGGTCATTTTGGAGGCTATTATTTTGTCCTTCACTTATATATCAATGAGGTCAAGTTGAATAACAAAAACCTCTGAATAACATTAAAAAAAAATTGCACAGCAGCATAAACTATAACCTCCAAAGTGATCCACACACATCTGAAATAGATTCTTTTTTTTTTTTTTTTTAACATTTTATCCTTTATGATAGGAGGATTTATTACAGGACTGCAGTATTAGAGTGAAACGGCATCATGTAAATGTAACTGCACCAAAAACAGATACAAAATATAAACAAGGATTTTAAAATTGAACGCAACTAGAACACATAAAAGGAAACTAAATTCTAAACACAACAAATATAGAAACTAAAAATGTTTTGAGAAAAATGGAACAATGGGAAATGGTTCCGCAGCATCAATATGAAAAGTGTGCGTCTTCTCCTGAGTTTTGTTTCTGATGCACAGATGTTTGTCTTTATGTCTCGAACCCACTTCGTGCAGCTACCTCGATGTTCTTGGACAGAGTCATCTTGTTTTCTTTGGCCATTGCCTTTGTGATTTCCACAGCTTTGGACTTCTGGTTCTGGGAGAGGAGCCATCTCGGAGATTCTGGAATCAACCTGGAAATAAATAACAACAAAAAAATGTTGACAACAAACTGAAAAAAATCTGACGTGTTAAAAAGTGCAACTTTTCTTTCTTGTTTAATTTTGTTCTTATTTCAGTTTTGGCAACTTATACAGTAAATTAAAAAAAAGTTGTCCAACTGTTTTTTGGTTTTTTTCTGTTTTTACAACTGTGTATATATATATACATCTATATATATTAGTAATTGGAATAGAACAACAATTTAGAATAAGATTAGTAATAAAAGTCCAAATATATATAAAAAAAAATTCATCATTTGTAATGATTTTTTTTTTACAAATAAACTTTTACGATCAAAAAGGTTTTAACATATTTTAAGGTTTGATGGGTCGTGAAACTCAGTATGAAGTAAATTAGAATTAATTTTATATTTATAGCATTTGATCAAACACCGTTAAAGCTACACTGATGAATTGTTAATTGAAGATAATAAATTAAAGACAATGATAAATATGTAAATGTATTTTAAAGTAATTTTGGTGTCAGATACTGTAAGAGCACTGGTGAGGATTGCAATTCATTTTAAATTAACCCCTCTTTGAACTTTAATATCTAATTAATGATGGAACTATTTTCAGAAGAAACACCAGAAAACTGATCAGAAGGAGGGAATTTAGCTAATGACACCATAATGACTTGTGGAAAACATTTACTGACTTTGGATTTCATGAAAGAAGTTGATGCTTTTTAAGCCTTTTGAGCCTGAGGGTTTTTTGAAAGCCAGCCCCTAGTGGCCCTCAGTGGAATTGCACTTTAAGGGCACTTCTGCATTAGCTTCAGTTTGTGGAGTCTACGTCCAGTTTTACATACAGCCTGTGGAGCGTTTTCTCACCAGTAGTAGGACAGGAAGAGGATGTAGGGGACGGTGATGACAACTTGCAGCCAGCGCCAGTCAGTGATGAAGTAGGCGAGCAGAGGGAGGAGGAGGATGCCGACGCTGAAGAACATCTGGTAAATGACTCCGACCGTACGTCTGTACTCCACTCCCACGATCTCTGTGACTAAGAAAAGAAGAAATTTAAAGTAGTTTAAACTTTTTTTTTCTTCTTTTTAATCACTGTAATACTTTTAGTGATGTTTTGTAGTAAGATATAACAATAAAAAAAATGGTTATTTTGCTCTCAGCTCTGACACACTAAAACTAGTTTCATCCTGATTCCATCTCCATCTAATACGAGTCAATATTTGTAATTAAAAACAATAAAACAAGCAGATTCATCCGTGAACACCTAAACAAAGTAAGACCGTCTTTCTGTTTTGTTTTTCACACGCTTTTAACAATGACATAATAATTACAGAATCATGAATCCTACTTGTATTGACAACATAAAAATAAGATTTGAGTTGACACTTAATTCCTTTAAAAGAGTTTAAAAAGCTTCTGCAGAAAGGTTTGAAACTTTATTTGAGTCGAGAATTGTGCAAAATGTAAATGAAACGTGGAGCTCAAAAGCTGTGAGGATGAAAATGTTCCTTACTCAGCACATATCCGGCCACCCAGCCTCCCTTCACCCCAAACCCGTAGAGCGTCCTGAACACCAGCAAGGACACGTAGTTGGGAGCCACGGCCACCAGGATCCCGGCGATCCCGTTCAGCAGGTTGGACATGAGGAAGCTCAATTTCCTGCCAAACCTGGAGGAACATGGTGACGACAGCAGCTGTCAAATTACCGTCAGTCTGTCTCATGTAATGAAAAAACAAAAGAGCCAAAAAAGAAAAAAAAACAATTCCACCATATTTTCCAATTACAAAGACGTTGACCAGAATATATGGCAAGCAGATGTAATGATAAAAGTCATTGTTTCAAAAGACATGTTTACATGTGAAGTTAAAAATCAAACCCAGAGGTCAATTTATTCGATCTGAATTCACCCGTAATCGCTGCCAATCACTGCCTCACCTGTCGGCCAGGTAGCCGATGGCGATGCTGCCGACCAGGAAGCCCACGTTCAGGGTGGCCTGGTACATGTCCACCAGCCATGCGTTGGAACACACCAGGTCAAACTGGAACAAAACACAAAGCAGTGGTGGAATGTAACTAAGTACATTTACTAATGTACTGTACCGAAGTACAATTTGGAGGTACTTGTACTATACTTAAATTGTCTGCTACTTTATACTTTACTACAATTCAGATGAAAATATCGTACTCTGTTAATTTTGCAGCTGTGAGTTTTCAGATCAATATCTTAAAATGAATGATCAGATTGTTATATATGCATTGTTATATACGTGTACATTAGAATATTTAGTAGCTGAAAGACATTCCAATCGGACTTTAAACGGATAAATGTCTTTATCTTTTGATGCTTTAAGCACATTTTGCTGACAGTACTTGTGTAGTTTTACTTAGCAGATCCCTTCAGGATTTTGTAAAGTAATTTTTGTGATTGTTGCACGCAAAAGTGTTTTATTCTGCGGTGGCTCGTCTCAAAATCGGCAAGTTTTGTTTGGAAAGGTTACTTTACGGCGTAATTATTTCAACAGAGTTTTTTTTGCAGAAAAATTGCAGGAATTTTGCAACATTGCAAGCTACCACAGGAATGGGCTGAATTTGCATCAATCATTGCGATTTCGACATCGGTATTTTCCGCAGGGACTGACATAGGTATGATTTTGAATTCAGGACATTTACTTGCAATGGAACAATTTTCCATTGTGTTACTTTTACTTTGTGAAAGATCAACCAATAAAAGAAAAATAACAACTTTTTTTCACCAAAAATATCTGAACAAAATTTGTTTAATTATATAGTAAAATTCTGTATTCTATTACTTATATTTTCATGAGGATGAATGAATAAAGTCATTTACACTAATACAGCCAATGGTACAAATGTCTTGTTCAATTTAAGACAATAACTGATTCTGTGATGTTTACATGAAAAGTTATCAATTGATGAAATAAGTCTGTAAACTCAGGCTCCAAACAGCTGCTGCAGAAATTGATGATAAAACAGTTTTTTTCTTGCTTTCTCTTGTTCTCATTTATGCATAATAATATACTTTTATTACTAATATTTTCAACCTGCATCAGGTTGTATTGTATTGATGCCTTTTTTTTTTTTTGGTACCCTTCGCTCGTGCTTTTTCCCCGACACGTCTCGTTACTCACCTCAGTGACGAAGGACCGTCTCCCCTCGTAGTCGTACTCCCAGCCTTCTCTGCAGCCGGTCGTGGGAGTTTTGCCGAGGTGCAGCTCCTGCGAGTCGCAGGCGAGCCCCGTGGCGTTCCAGTCCACCTCGAACTGCTCGCAGGCGCTCTGCCGCAGCTCGCCGGAGCTGTTGACCAGAGGCAGCGTCAGCCTGCGACTGTCCGCCGGACTCCAGCCGCACGCCTGCCTCCTCTCCGCCACCGCCGAGTCCCGGCACCAGTGATCGGGAGTGAAGCCCTGGAAGACGATGCCCACGTACACGCCGGCCCAGGGCATGGACACCATACACAGGAGGGCGAAGATGCGCTTCTGGCAGCGGCCGAACTTCCCGGCTTCTTCCAGGATGTCATCGAAGGTCGTCATGGTTGCAGAAGTGTCGGGTTTCTTTTGGAGAACTGCAAAAACACAACAACAGCTCGACGGGAGTCTAATTTGTATGCCGAGCCTCCCTCTGCTGAGTGACCATTGAAATGCCTCTCCACTGGGTTTTTAAACAGGACCAGCAGGAGCAAAGGTCCGCAGAAACACGTCGGCGCTCTGCAGGCTGACCAGTGGAGCATTGAAAACACGTTTGCTATCACAATTACAGACGTCAGACCGTCTGCGTGAACCAGGCGGGATGCCTCCGAGGCCGGGGTCAGGGCTTCATTAACATACACGCATCAACACCAACGCATGGACCCGAGGGTGCAGCTCCTCCCTGCAGCTCATGCACACTGATGCTGTCAATCAGTCAACGTGTGAATGTGGTTTCCAGGGAAATCTGTTAGACATGAAGATCTCTGCTTGACTGAAGGTGGATGTTGGAAATGACTTTAAACTTGACTTGGATTAAAGACTTGATTCGCACTAGTCTTGAATGACTTGTACTTGTCCTGGTGGATTCAAGACTTAACTAGGACTTGTCTGGAAGAACAAAAAAGACCTGACTTGGACTCGTTTCCAAAGACTTGAGACTTGATTTAGACTAGTCCTCAAAGACTTGAGACTCATATATAAGATGGTAGACTTGGCTCGCTCATATCTAGACTTAAGACTTGTCTGGCAGGGTTTGTGACTTTTCTTGGACTTGTCTGGAAGGACTTGAGACTTGAGGTGGACTTTTGAGACTTCTACAAATAGTTGAGACTTTACAGGGGCAAGTATGTCCGACTTGACTTGGACTTGTCACTGAAGATTTGAAACTTGGATTTGTCTGGAAGGACTTGAGATTTAAGGCGGATTTGTGGCAGAAAGTCCAAATCATGTTTCAAATTCTTTGAGAAGCCGAGACATGTTGAGTCTTTTAAAAAACAATTTTTTTTACTTATTATAACTGGTTACATTGTATTCCCAATAATTCAAGTCTCTGGCCCCCATTTTTTCCACGTATTGTTTTTGTATTAGTAACAAAATCATGATTAAACCAAAACAGAGATAAACAGCGGATCTATTATTTATTCAAATGATGCAATATTTATTTTAAATTCATTTTAAATAAGAAAACAAGCAAAGAGCTGAAAACATATCAGACAACAAAACAGACGAGAACTAAAACATAATAATGATCTCCCGCAGTATACCGAATCATCACAGAAAGTTTCTTGTGCTTTTTTATGTCAGTAAATTCTCACTTTGTTTCTCTGCTTCTGAATTTGACT
This sequence comes from Brachyistius frenatus, assembly GCF_029030835.1. Classification (NCBI taxonomy): domain Eukaryota; kingdom Metazoa; phylum Chordata; class Actinopteri; family Embiotocidae; genus Brachyistius; species Brachyistius frenatus. The sequence goes on along the minus strand of NW_027210995.1, from coordinate 206,462 downwards.
CTCAGATCTCAGACACTGAATTAGTTTCACCAAAATGAATTCTCGGCTTGAGTGTCGACAAAAAAACCCACAAAAAAGCACAAGAATGTCCAGTAATATCTTCAGGAAAGAGAAGGTTCAGTAGAGTACCATGCAGATGATCCACACAAACTTTGGTGCCAAAATACAGCAGAAACAGACTTTTTATGCAAAGACGGAAAAAAAAAAAACAGACTTCACATACTTAACGGTACCTTCGGCTGCTCTGTACCGAGGAGTGCTACGACGTCTCCTCGGGAGAGTCTTTTTTTTGTTTGTTTTTAGCCCAGATCAAACCTCCTTCTAACGGGGTCAAGAATTAGGCAAAAAGCTTCAAGAAAAACAGAAACTCCACTCGCTGAATGAATAAACTAAACTTTATAAAACAAAACAAACTTTTGTCAAGTCTGCCAAAAACAGGCTCGATTTCATTTAATTTGTTCTGTTCTTCTAATGGGAATTTGAAGATGAGTGTGGACTATAAATTGTTTGTTTGTACTCTGGTTTGTTATGCTGCCTCGGGTAGATTTGACTTTGAAAGTAAAACCCTCCATTCTTTCTGATCAGAAAATTGATATGATTATACAAGTGAGATGTGGAAAATAAAAAAGGTTTATTATTTTTGAACTTCCTGGAGTCTCAAAACAAATTAAAATCAAAAAAGTTACTGAACACTTTAAAGCCTCAAAAGAGGCAGTAACACAAAGTTTTCCATCTGTTTGGTTTATACTTTAAAATCATGGCACAACCCAAACTCATCCACACAAAATACTGATGCTTCAATGCAAATGCCCAATTTATATATATTTTTTTCCCAAGCTTTACTTTTTGGGCTTTTATTTTGGGCGTCTTACAAAATCTTGTTTAACAAAATTTGCGTACAAAGCTTTAGAAATACCCTGAAAGGTGAACGTTGGTTATTGATTGAGATTTGAGCAATGAAATCACATGTTGTGTGAATAACTTTAGTTTGAATACTGAAAAAACAAAACACTCAACTCAATCAATGTACATACTGTAATGAACATTTATAGTCTGTGTAAGGTCAGTTTCTTAGTTTGGAAGTGTGTTTTATTGGCCTGGTCTAAAAAAAAAAAAAACAAAACACCTGAAATGAGAAGCCTGAAAATGTCACTCAAGACCGAGAACATCGTCCAAACCAACTACAGAACAAGATTTACTGAGATGGATCGTACAGACGGCTGCAACTAACGATATATTTCTAGGACCGGTGAGTCTAACTTTACTGTTCTGGTTAATGGTTTACGGGCCGACAGTCAAAAGTTTCATCTTCGCAGATATCAAAATCTTCACAGAGAAACTGAAAAAGGGGAATTTTGCTGATAAATGTCCAAATTCAGCTCTAATTACACCGGCAGTCAAATCCCTTTTTTTTAAAGTTCAAGGACGAACGTTTATGTTGAATCCGGCAGAGCAGATCAACAAAATGGTCCAAACCTGAGGGTTGTAACGATTAACTGAAGAATCAGTCGGTTATTTTCCAATCTTTGGGGTTCGAACTGAAGCTCGGACAAAAGACATTTAAAAGACGTCACCTCGGTTTTGACCCTCAGACTAAATTTCGAACCAATGAATCGAAGCGATAAAATCAACAGATGAAAAATAGCAGCTGGGCGCACACCAAGAAAAAAAAAAAAACTTTTTTCATCACGTCTTCGCTAGTTCGTTTTACAATCGGAGGAAATTAAATACGACAGAGAGCCACGTTTTAATTCAAGCGAGGGGAACGAAGGGTTGATTTTTGCGTTGGCTCACTGAGGATCGCATGACGTTACCAAAAGTACAAGAGTGAGTCTGCGTTGTAATTGTATGAACCAAAAGGAAACCACCCATAAAAAAAAAAAAAAAAAAGAAGCTACTTTTTTTGGGGGGGGATTAAAGGGAACAACTTGCACCCAAATACTGTGTTTATACTGTGAACTCTTACGTGGAAACACTGCAGTCTTGCTTTTCATTTTAGAAAGAGAAAAGACGACAACCTGTCCTCTTCCATCACCGCTGACATCCTCGGTAAAAAAAAAAAAACACGAGTTTGGATTTTTTTTTTTTTCTTCTTTTTTTTTTTGCATTAATCATCACATGCGTTTTGGCTGAACTCGGCTGATTTCGGCACTGCGAAGAAAAAAAACGTGGCTTCAACCCAGTTCAAATCTCACTTCATCAACCTGGATGCCAAAACTGAGCCGGCGTGCGAGCAGAAAAAACAAAAAAAAGAAGAAAATCCCCAACTTCCAGTACAAATATGGCTTTTAGCGGGAGGGAGAAGAGTAATGGGGAGGGGGTGGGGGGGGGAAGGGGCGGGGCTTCAAATCAACACAATTCAGACAAAAAGAAAAAAAAAAATCTCAAATTCTCACTTCCGTCGACCGTCCATTCACACTTTAAGGCCATCTCTATTTCTTGCACGGGACAGAGAAAACGTACAGATGAATCAGCTCAGACGACCATTTAAATAATCCAAAATAAACAAACGTGACAGTAATTCACCGACAAACGAGACAAATATATATATATATATAAAAAAAAAAACCACACAAAAAAAAACCCCGTCCACATTATAGAACATTATCACCTATGTACAAAGTCTCTGATCAAAACAAGACAAAAAAAAAAAACAAAAAAAAAATCTACGTGTCGCCGGACAAGATTCGCTGGTGGAAATGAAAAAAAAAAAAAAAATTCACCATCAGGAAGGCATTGTGCTTTCTCTTCGAGGGGGAAAGAAAGAGAAACGAAGATCTGCTATGACAGCAACTGTAAACAGCAAGAAAAAGACAAACGGTTGTCTTCATTCCCTTTAAAAAAAAAAACGACGGGAGACGAGCCCACGTCCTCGACACTCAACCGGCCTCCCGTTGCGTTGTTGTTGTTGTTGTTTTTTCCTCCGACGAAAATCTGCTTTCTCCGTTCGCTGCGATTTACCAACGAAGTCCTCAAAAGGCCGACGGAGGTTAAAAGCGAACCTTTCGTTTCGCCGACGTGTTGCTTTTTTTCTTAAATAGACCTTCGATCCGTCCGCAGCGAGCCGCGCGCCGAAGCTTCATTTCAGAACACCGACGTGAAACGAACGAACTTTTCACGTTGAGAAAAGACGCTTTCTCCGCCTCCGAGGTTGATTTATTAAAAAAATAAAATAAATAAAAAAGTAAATCGTCTCAACTGGCCCGGACGGACGGTCGTTATTAGATAAACGCGACGAGACCGAAGCGACCGCGGCGAAGGAAAAAAAAAACCATTTGATCTCGATTCAAAATGAAAGCGGGTCAAAAAACGCTTTTTAAATAATGAGATTTCAATAAATACAATTCGGACGATAAGACGGTGACGTTGGACAGATTCTGAGTTGGGAACAAGTAAAACTGCAGCCCGAGAAAGAAACAAACAAACAAACAAAACAATTCCGTCCCCCAAAAAATGAAAACAAACGAGGGGAAAAAGGTTTGGAGATGTTGGTGTTTCTCTGTCGTTGCTATGATGGACACATTCACTGAGAGAGAAGAGTTCACGGTCGGATGGAGGGAAGCGAGGAGGGAGGCGGCGGCATCACACCCGCAGGAGGTCCTCGTCACTGTCGTCCTCGTCCCGTTTCCTGTCGGCGGCCGCCGCCGCCATCGCGTTGCCGTGGCGACCGCCCGAGGAGCGAGCTTTGCTGCCCTTCCTCCTCCGGTCCGACTCGTCCAGGAGGCCGACCAGGTCCTCGTCGCTCTCCTCCTGAAATCCAACGAGTCGTTGTGAGGTTTTGAGAGCCGCGGCTGGATGTAGTTCACCCCCCCACCCCCCTCCTCCGCGCGACCCCCGACCCCCCCCCCCCGCGACCCCGACGGTACTCACCGTCAGGAAAATGCTGCGTTGGGCCGCCGCGAGCCTCGAGGCCGCGGAGGACTTCAACACCCGGACCCCCGGCACGCTCAGCACCTCGTCCTCGCTGTCGTCCTCCTGCTCGTCCAGCGAGAAGCGGCGCAGGCCGTCCGTGTTCACCGGCTTGGTCTTGATGTGACCGTTGCTATGGCTACTCCGGCCGCCGCGGTGGGACGAGGAGGAGGCGGAGGAGAGGGAGGAAGACGTGGGCGGGGCTTCGAGCTCCTCCATCAGCCACTCCATCTCCTCTTCGCCGCCTTCTTCGTCCATGTTGACCTGCGGGATTTCGAAGGCAAGTCAGCGCCACGGACCGGGTATAGAAGTGGAGGTGCAATACCAGCGAGCGCCACTAGAGGTCGGCTCCAAAAAGCCTCCGGCTCCATAGACTCCCATTCAACTTCTCTCATCAAATCCAAAGTGAATAAAATGTGTCCATCAGTTATCTCGGTGTTGTTAGCTAAAGTCACTCCTTCTTCTTAGTTTTCTGGAGGTCCATCTGAAAATAATCCCTCATTCATCAGAAAAGAAGATTCAAGAAGACCTATTTTTGGGGGCGTGTCTGTTTGATTGACAGGCCCGTGGTGCAGTCAGGTTACGGCGAATCGGGTTGCGATGACATATTTGCAGGTTGCGAGGAACCACGCGGCCGGTCTTCGACAACGCAAACTGACGAGCTGCAAAGTAGCAGCTGCAAGAACTCAAACGCAACTCAATCAGAAATATCGTCCTCCAAAAAGAGCCAAAAAAAAAAATCAAATGAATTTAGCTTAAAAATGCGGCCAGACGGGAATCTGAACGTTTATTTCGGGACTCGTTCCTTCATTAGATCAAGAGTCTCCAAACCTGTAGCTGCCGGTGGAGCATCGATCTGCATCAATTCTGCTATTGTTCACGTAAAAAGAGGCTCAATCAGCTGGTTCGGGTGGAGCTCAGCTACGTGGATAAATGTTTAACCCACCTTGGAATATTTATAGGAGACTTGGTTTCCTCTCCTGCAGCAACCGGCGACTTTCTGCAACACCAGCTCCCTGGAAGGAGACGAGACGGGAACCAAAAACACACAACAACGTCAAACTCGACCAAATGAATAATAATAATAATAATAATAATAATAATAATAATAATAAATCCAGCGAAAGGACTCACCTCCTCTCTCTCTTGTGGAGCAAAAGGCCGAGCAGACAGACGGTCAGACCCACCAACAGGAGGCTCAGCGCCCCCCCGACCGCCTGGCTCCTCCCGGACAGGGCCGGAGATCCGCCGTCGTCGTCCGTCTGGGCGTCGACGGTCCTGAAAGAGAAAATTTAAAAAAAAAAAAAAAAAAAGACGAGGAGTTGTAGACACGTTGTTCTGCTTCTGGGAGAGAAAAATCAATTTAAAAAAAAGGTCCAGGTGTTTGTCTCACGTCAGACCGCACACAGCGTTGGTGTGCCACATGAACAGATACTGGCACTCGTCGGTCTCCAGCATGAACTCGGGGATGCCGACGCCGGCCGACGGGCTGCAGCGGAACATGATGGTGGACGAGGCCATCTTGGTCTTCTCCCGCCCGCAATTGGACTCGGAGGGCACTATCACGTCCAGGTTCCGTCCTGGTGGGAGAAGCAAGCAGACACAAACAGTCCACGTTGAAAAAAAAAAAAAAAGAAAAGTTCGCTCGGACTCGGACGCAGCTTCCCGGGTCTTGGGGGAAAAAAAAAAAAAGATGCCGAAGCGCCTCGAATCTGCAATACCGCCGAGCGCCACTAGAGGTCGGCTCCAAAAAAAAAAAAAAAAAAAAGCCCCCGTAGACTCCCATTCAACTAGTACTTCAAGCCTCAACAGGTTTTGGGGGGGAAGGAAGGCGTGTCTGTTTGATTGACAGGCCTCAGGTTAAAGCCCCTCCCCCAGCCGGTCCAAATATGGTCATTTCTCAGCTTAAAAAAATGTCAGTATTTTTTTATTTGATTCGAAAAAATATTGCAGGGATTTAGTTGTTTTTTTTCTCTCCAGTGAACCGACTAAAATATAAACGATAAATCTCTTTACGTTCGACATTTCCTGACTGCCGCACTTCTTATCCACATTGTAACACTCGCGTGTTCGTAGCTCAGAAATCGCACAAAGGGGCTCATTTCTACGAAAGTCGCGAATCACCTCTAATGTGGTACTTGGGTTTGCCGGAGGAGCCGATCTGGCGTCTGTAGGACGTGTTGACCTTCGCCTGGCAGATTTTGGCGCCGACGCAGTCGTGCAGCGAGTCGTTGGTGATGCCGGACAGCTGGATGTGGTAGACGTAGTGGTCGCCGTTGCGCCGGATGTCTCCTGACGCCTGATGGAGGCTGAGAAGAGAAACGTCCGGTGTGAAGTCGTCGTCGTCGCGTTCGACGTGGAGAAGAGTTTCCGTCTTTTCCTTCGTTTGACGTGTGATTTCGGACGGTGCTCTGTTCACCGTTCACCGTCAACACACTGTTGCGTTGGTGTTTAATCTCGTTTGTATTTATTCTATTTTATTTGTATATATTGTGTATTTTAACAATTTTTTTATGTATACTTTTAATACCTCCATTTTTTTATTCTGTAAATTTGTATTGCTTTTGCCGAATCTTCCACGCTGTGTGTGTGTGTGTGTGTGTGTGTGTGTGTGTGTGTGTGTGTGTGTGTGTGTGTGTGTGTGTGTGTGTGTGTGTATGTGTGTGTGTGTGTGTGTGTGTGTGTGTGTGTGTGTGTGTGTGTGTGTGTGTGTGTGTGTGTGTGTGTGTGTGTGTGTGTGTATGCGTGTATGTGTGTGTGTGTGTGTGTGTGTGTGTGTGTGTGTGTGTGTGTGTGTGTGTGTGTGTGTGTGTGTGTGTGTGTGTGTGTGTGTGTGTGTGTGTGTGTGTGTGTGTGTGTGTGTGTGTGTGTGTGTGTGTGTGTGTGTGTGTGTGTGTGTGTGTGTGTGTGTGTGTGTGTGTGTGTGTGTGTGTGTGTGTGTGTGTGTGTGTGTGTGTGTGTGTTACCTGAAGTAAAGCACTCCCAGACTGAGGCTGACTCCGGTGTCAGGAACCTGGATCGTCCCGTTGACCATCTCCACCGCCTGCTGCTTCACCGCGCAGGCCAACCGCGTCTCCCAGCCGATCACGAACTCGCACGACACCTCGTCGACACTTTCGCACAAACAGGAAACACGATACTCGAAATAAACGGCTGAATATTTAAAAGAGTCACGTTTAAAAAAAAAAAACTTTTGAGGACCAATTTTGGGGAGAGGGTGGATTTAAAAAAAACAAACAGAATATAATGTCAAAAAGTAGACAAAATAAAGTAGAGGTGTAAATGTGTTTTAGTTTTGAATCAGGCTGTCGACTTCACATTTATTGCACCAGAGCCTCCTCTGGGTTTAGTCGGGTTTTTTTGTGCAATTTTGATTCACATCGGGGAAGAGCCCCGCCCCCTTCACACAGTTCACTCGTCCACCGGCAGCGCAGAGCCAGACCCTTTAAAACCCGCTGGATCCATTTAACAATCGAAACCTGAGCCGACGCGATCGGGTCGAGTCTGACGGTTCAGGTCGTAAATTACAAACTCGTGTTTTCAGACATTTAGAAAATACGTCATGATTTTCTAAAAGTGAAGGGCATTAAAAATGTGGCGCAGACGTTTTGAATATCCGCCGTTTCGACGTTTTTTTTTCAGCACTTGTTCACGTTTATTTACTCGACGTACGCGGAGACGCACGATAATTCCAGGTGTCAACTGCTGTACTTTTTATTTGTGCTCAGTAAACTACAAAAAGTTAAAAAAAAAAAAAAATCCAAAGGGAGTCCTTGGACATGAATCTAATAGAGGAGTTACAGATTTGACTGACTCGTGACTGTGAATAACATTAAACCTGCCGAGAGAAGACCAACGTTTTGCAACGCACCTCAGATGACGAAAGTTTAACTTTAAATACAAACACTCCGTTTGGATATTAACTGCCGGTTAGAAAATCCTGAATCAGAGAGCGCGTCAACGTCTCAGTGAAAATGTGTCTATCTGAGCATCGCGTGGTTTTTTTGTTTGTTTTTACAACTTCCTTCTTGAAATATTCTCCTTATTCAATACAGTGATTTCATGTTAAAGTTTGCTTCTGTGTGAAGTCGACTTTTCTAGAAACTCTTCACGTTGAAAATGAAAAACGGATTTTATTCCGTTACCTGATGAGTTCCGGGTGTCCGACTGTGGAGCCGCAGCTCAGACGGATCACCGTCTTGGCCTTCTTGCCGTTACCGCAGACGTCGTCTCCTGCCGAGTAGCTGACGGAGATCTTTCCGTCTGCGGGGGGGGAGAGAGGGGAGGAGGGGGAGTCAGGTGAGACGACGGCGATAAAACTTTTTCTCAAACGTCAAAGCTGTGAGAGTCACGAGTAACTCGAAAAACCAGATGGTAACAGATGTGCTGCAGAGGGATTTAGGATCAAAAACAACAACTGATAAACTCATGTTTACGTCAAAGCCTGCTCTGATTTCAGTTAAATAAACATTAAAAAAAATAATTTAAAAAAAGCAGGAAAATATATTAAGAAAACATCCAGTCTGGGTAAAATGTCTTGTTTTAGCCACAGACTGTATAAAAGTTAACGTAACATCTTGTGTCTGAAAAATGAGGCCTTAAGCTGCAGTACCACCAGGTACCACTAGGAGGTCGGCTCCAAAAAGCCTCCATAGACTCCCATTCAAATTCTCTCCCAATTCTCAGTCATTAAAGTTTCTCCACGAGTCATTTCGGTGTTGTTAGCTTAAAGTCGCTTATTCTTTTTCGTTTTCTGGCGGTTCATCTGAAAATAGTCCCGTCGTTAATTAGAAAATAAGCTTCAAAAAGGGAGCGCGTCTGTTTGATTGACAGGCCTGTGGTGCAGCCAGGTTACGGCTATCGGTGGGCGGGGACGCAGCGTCGTCGGGTTTTCCTATCAGATCGAGCCAGATCCCCCCCCCCCCCCCCCCAGCTCGCCCAAATATGGTCACTTCCTGCTCCGAACCGCTCCGAACTAGCAAAGATGGCCGCCGAACAAAATCGGAGCTCCAGGTTTCATTACGGACGTTCACAAACCCGTCGGGTGACGTCGCTGCTGGTTGCCGCTTGGTTTCAGCATGACAGTGTCGGATTTACACAAACACCGACACCACTGTAGCATTATTGCGCCCAAAAAAAAAAGAAGAAAGCCAGACTTCAAGCGACGGTGGAAATGAATTGGACTTGTTTGCCCACCGGTGTAGCTCATCTTCTGAGTGTAGACTCGGCCGAGGACGTCAGTTTTCGTCGCTGCCGCCGAGCGTCGGCACACGGTGGCTCCTTCCGGACAGTCGGTGAGCGCACCGTGGATACTCTGACACAGGTTGATGAAATACCTGAAGCAGAGAGAGAGAAAAAAAAGATTGATGCTATTTGGGTATTTTTTTTTGTAATTCTGGAGGAGATTCTTTTTCTATAAAGTTAAAAATCCAACTATATATGGAAGAATATCTGCCACTTTTTAGGTGTACGTCTACCGTTTTTGTGAAAATTTCGACCGAGCAAATCACCTCAGGTTAGACAAACATTTCCCTCCTTCGGCTCCTCGCGTAAAGATTTAAAAACGTGCACAAACAAACGTAACAAAACCAGTTTCCCCCGCTTAAAACGTACGCGTCTCCTTTGTGGCTGAACTTCCACGGCTCGGTGAGGGAGGACAGGGCTCGCAGGTCGTACGTATGGTGCCGGCTGACCAGCTTACACTCCATCTTCCTCGGGGGACAGACGGCGCTGGTGCGCCACTGGAAGGTTGCCGAGCAACCCACCGTCTCCGAGATCAGCTGCGGGGAGCCGTGGCCCGCCGACCGGTCGCAGGTGAACAATATGGAGGACTGACGCTTACCGGAGGCTGGAAGACGAGAGAGAGGTGAAGGAGAGAGAAGAGTCAAGGGGGGGAGGCCATAAAATGCAACACAACTTTATATTACTCAGATCCTTATTTCCTTTTCTTTTCTTTTTACCTTTGGATTGTTATTTTTTTTTAATCCTTTTCTAAGTTGTATCTTTGTTCTGATCCAACTACTAATATCTAAGCTTGTTTTCTGTTTTCTTTCATTTAATTTTCTTAGATTGTTTATAAAACATTTATATATCTTTATATATATATAAAAAGCTGTAAAAAAATATATATATATATATATATTAAAACATTTATATATATATTTATATATGTAAATATATATATATAAATATAAGCTGTAAAAAATTACAAAAAAAATAATGGCAAAAGTTAGAAGTTGCTGAAACTGACATAAGTTAAAAAAATAAAAGTATTTTGCATGATCAAGAAGGAAAAAGTGCCCGAATTCCCAGAGAGGAAGAAACAAATAATCATTTAACTGGACTTTTTTTTTTTTTTATAAAATTTGTAATAAAATTTCAAATTTTATTTAAAAAAAAAAAAAAAAAAAAATCTAGTAGATAGTTGCAGTGGAGACAGACAGGAAATGTGGGGAAAGAGAGCAGAGCAGGTAACACGCCGAGTCAGGCCGTAAGGCGAATCAGACGACATCTGCGTACGCAGGAATGTGTTCTTCGAATATAAAATGATCCGATCTGCGATGACGGGAAATAAAAACCCGAACGTAAAATATTTGTTCAGATCGTGATGTGTGTATTTGTAAAATGTGTTCAGCCTACTTGGTGTGTGTGTGTGTGTGTGTGTGTGTGTGTGTGTGTGTGTGTGTGTGTGTGTGTGTGTGTGTGTGTGTGTGTGTGTGTGTGTGTGTGTGTGTGTGTGTGTGTGTGTGTGTGTCAACACGTTATTTGTAAGAACCAAAAGTTACGGACTTAATTTTCATTTTTCATTTAATTTTTCTATCTTTTTAACGTCTTACTAGTGATGTTTATTATGCTGATTTTAAATTGTAATTAAAATGTTACTTTTCTGAATCTTTTAATCGATTCTTACGATGTTGTTTTATTGTTGCCATTTTAACATTTTATTTCACCTCCATTTTTTTTTTTTTTACTGGTTTTACCTCATTTTTAAACTTATTGCTCCGTTTGTTTATTCGTTTGGTTATTTGCTTCTTTTTTTTTCTACGTTCGTACTGTTGCTCTGACGTGAAGCTTGCGTGAAGGTTTCTATACAAAATAAAGCTGAGTTGAGTCGATGCATTTTTTTTTTTTTTTTTGGACTCTTTCGAAACCAATTTCTCTTCGAACAATTTCAACGAGGGACGTCAGAGGAAAAAGACTCGCCGCCGAGCCGTCACCTGCTTTGCAGAATCCCCACTTCCTGTCCGTGTCGTAGTCGGTAGTGGTGGCGCACCACTTCCTGCCGTCCGTCATGCCGTCTACGATGCACTCTGAGTGTGACTTCTTCATGGCAGTGAAGGGGAACACGCACACGTCTCCCTTAGAGGTCACTAAACAAAAAAGACACGAAAGGCATCAGCTACTTCTTCAACTGCTTTTCCTAGAAAAAAAACAAAAATGAATAAAGAATTGGATTTAAGGAGCGTTTACTCTAATGTCTTTTTAAGACGGTTTTAAAAAGTACAAAGTGAAGCCCGTCCTTCAGCCAAAGAAGTTTTATTTTTAGCCGTTAAATTAACTCTGGAAATTTGGATTTGGATTTCAGGGTTTATTTGTGCAGTTGAATATACTGCGTCTTTCTTTTCCCGGTCACCAAAAATTTGAGGCCTGTTGTCCAAATCGCAGAGAAGGAGGGGGCGGGACAACCGTGGGTTACTGGTGTCTGATTGGTCCGCCCTTAAGAGCGGCTGAGTCGACGCCTAATACGAGCCGGGTCACCCAGACCGTTCATTCACAGGGGAAGAAGAAAAAACCTGAATCCGCGAGCTGAATTATTTACGAACACGTTCCCTCCGGCCTCAACGAGCCGTTAACGACGGCGGCGGCGGCGGCGGCCTCACCTGGCGGGCAGGGGTCTCCTCCGCCGTACTGCATCAGCACCGCCTGCTCCTCGTGTTTGAAGTCCATCGTCATGGCCTGTCGGATCCCGAACGACGACGCCAACTTGTCCAAACCGGAGCCGGACACCCGGCAGACGGCGCTCTGCCTGCAGGCCGGATCCACCACCGAGCCGCAGACGTTGATGCGGTACGTGCCGGAGCTCCCTTCAACCTGGGAGAAGACGACAACGATGTCGCATGGCGCATTTAAATCGTCGGGGTGGGACGAGCGAGAGGCCCGCTACGAGGTCCGGCGGAGCTCACCTGGACTTCGCCGGAGAGGCTCGTCAGGTTGAAGGTGAACTGCAGCCGCGAGTTGGTGACCTGGCAGCCGCTGGCGTTAATGGCGTCGGAGCAGACCAACGGCGTCGCCCACTCGAACACGTACACGCATTCCTGCAGCCTCAGCATTTGCGGGGAGCCCTGGACACAGATTTGAAGAAAAAAAATAAAAATAATAATAATCAGCCGCTCGTTGGGGAAAATGAAAACAAAAAAAGAATACGAGGGTAAATATTCCCGTCGTAAAGGCCTGACTGACCAGCTCCAGGCCTCTCTGGCAGGTGAAGATGATGGTGGAGGTGTAGTTCTGCGCCGGGTCCGCCGCACACTGGGTGGAGCTCTTGTAGGTGATGGACACTTTGCCCGTTTCATTTTGGACCGTCGGACCGTCGGTAGTCCGGCCGATATCCTGAAAAAAAAAAAAAAAAGAGACAAAACAAGCATAGATTAAAAGAGAGAAGGAAAAAAAGACTTTCTGACTTCCAGATGTTTCCTGAAGATTTACCTCCAATTAAAAAAAGAAGAGCAGCTCTGGTCGGGTCACTTGTTGCTGATTAAATAATAAAGTATTCCTCACCTTTACAAACTGTCGTTAACTTTATGCAGAAGAAACTTAGAAAAGCCTCAACTCGCTGCCATTTCATTTCTAAATTGTCCATTTAAAGCTAAAACCGCTTCATTAACCTCAATTCAATTAAATAATATAAGCAAGAAAAAAAGAAGATAAAGCAACAGCAAAACACACAAGAACGCAGAAGCTGTTATTGAGAAATTAAATGGAGATTAATGTAGAATTTTATTTATTTATTTTTTTAAACCAGTTTTGAACATTGTTATAGAGTTTTAGAAAGACGACGCTAATAACATCATATTTCAAATAATTCTCTGTAGGTCATTTATTACATTATGCGTGTAAACAGACTGATTTGAGCCTTTTTCTAAAGCTGAAATAGTTATATTTCATACTTATTTTTGTTCACGCTAGGATCACGCTGTAAACAAATCCTACGCAGAATAAAGTGAAACTTCGGCATGTTTAAATTGTCCTTCATCTATCTTCTCAGTCAGCGGGTCTCACCACAGGCGGTCCGTTATCCGGGTCAATGCAGACGGCGGCTCCCGGAGGGCAGGTGACGCCGGGGATCGGGTTCAGAGGCTGACAGATGTTGATGTAGAAGTCCGGAGATTCGTCACTTTGATCCACCGCTTCGTCTGAAAGGGAGAAACGGGAAAAACACGGATGAATCGGGATGAACGCGAAAATCGACAAATCGAAAGCTGCCGAGCGTTTGTTTTTTTAACGTGAACGCTGGTCCCGCCGACGCACCTGTCGCCGTGTAGTACCCGCTGACGTGAATCAGAGGAGTCAGGTCGATGCGAGACGAGCCGTTCTGGACCGAGCATCTTATCTGACGATCAAACGGAAAATGAAATGAAAAAAATCCAAACTGAATACAGTTTGAAGGCTTCAAGGAATCCAACCACCTTATAATGATCATAATTCTGTGATTTTATAATGATCATAATTCTGTGATTTTTAGAACAAGACAATCAGACACGATCCTACTTTTTTTTTTTTTTCCCCTGTAAACTCTGTATTTCTTGTATAAACCTCGCTCTGTGGAAATAACTTCTTCGTTTGAAAGATGCACTTCTTCATAATATCCTGTAGTTATCTTTTAAGTATAACAACAATAAAGACACTGATGATAACGTCTTTTAAAAAGGGGTTTTTAGAGGATTCTTTTCTGTCGACAGTTATGACTGTTGTTTTTTTTTTTAAATCTACATTTTCTTTGATTTACAAAAGACAAGAAACATTTCTTTTTTCCCCTTTTACTGACTTTAACAGTACAAAACCAAAAAAACCACTAACCGGATGCTCACAGACGAGGGGTGTGTGGAAGGAGAAGAAGTGTGAGCAGGTCTCCTGGTTGGAGGTGATGAGGACGGGCTCCGGCGGGGACGAGCCCATGTTGGACGGCCTGATGGGAAAAAGACACGATGACAAACATTTAGAAAACAGCTGGAAAATTATATTTCAGATGACAAATACATGACTGGAGTTACTGGACCGTTTAAAGTGGCCGAGCACTTGAAATAAATCACTGAAAAGGTCTTTTTTTTTTTTTTTTCAGGGAAAAATAAGTAAATATAGTGAATATATTTTGACCCTTTAGTGTTTAAAATATACTTTCATAATACTGTGTCGGTCACTTCCTGGATTCCATGAATTAAAAGCTGGAGGAAGCCTCAGACATCTGAAGTCTGCAAATATTCATGGACGTACTCGACAGAGGATTTAGAAGAATGCAGGAAAAAAGTTCGTCCCCGAGGGGACAATAAATATTTAGGGCTTTGCTCTTATTGGCTCGTCTTAAATTTTTTATTTCACTGACTGAAAGTTTGAATGTAAAAACAAAACAAAAAAAGCCTTCAAACTCTGCACACGCTGACTTTACCCACATTAAATCGCAGCAATCCATATTTTTGAGGAGAAGATGCGATTACTTCGACGAGTAAATGGCACGACAAGAGAAACCTACTCATGCGCCCAAAATCGGCTGCAGAAGAAGAAGACGAACAATAAGAAGACGAAGGCGGCGGCGGCGGAGGCGGGGCTACCTGCAGATGAAGTGGATGACGGTGGTGTGCCGGACGTCGGGGTTCGCCGCGCAGGCACTCCCTCCTTCGTAGGTCAGCTCCAGGATGCGATCCCTGTACGAGAGCTTCCGGCTCACCCGACCGCCGCTGACCACCGTGTTGCCGTTCCGAATGCAAACGGCTGCAAGAAAACAAACACGAACGCGGAACGCTTTCAGAAAAAGATTTGAAATCGAAATCCGACCACTCTGATGTTTTTTGTTTTTTTTTGAGACCCAGAAAACCCGAGGAGGGAAAGAGGGACGGGAGATTTGTTGGTACTTTTTTTTTTTTTTTTTAATTATTATTATTATTATTATTATTATTATTATTAAGATGCCCTTGGATTTTTTATTATTATTATTTTTTACCATTTATGAGTTTTCAGCACTGTAAAACATGCAAATATATATAAAACAAATAATAATAATAAAACAAAAAAAAATCACAATTTTTCCCATAATTGTCCATTTGGTCACCTGGTAAAAAAAAAATCAATCATTTGAGGAGTTTCGAGTCTCTCGTTACTTTGATGAACACTCGTGACGCATGTCCTTTCATAAACCGTATGAATGCGTAAGCAAACACTAAACAGTAACCAGGAGACACCCGAAGGAGGGAAATCTCTGCTCTCATTCAAAGTGACGGTTGTAAATGTATAGAAGCGAGATAAATCTCTATTTTTGTTAAATGGAAATTTGAAGTTGGGAGTTACAAAGAATATATCGGGAGGCTGTGGCTCAGTCGGTAGAGCGGGTTGCACACTAATCGGACGGTTGGTGGTTTGAGCCGCAGCTCCTCCTGTCCACATGCCTAAGTGTCCTCGAGCAAGACACTGAACCCTAAAATTGCTCCCGATGGCGTACCGTCGGTGTGTTGCAAGTCGCTTTGGATAAAAGCGTCAGCTGAATGAAATGTACTGTAATTGGAGAAACTGTGATCGAACAGTCTGCAGGTGGAAAAAAAAAAAATCAACCAAAAGACAAAACTTAAATTCACCGACATTCATTCAAATCTAATAATAATAAAGTTTTATTTCGACAGCACTTTTCGAAACAAAGTTATTGTTATCGATTTTTTTTTTTTTTTGTAAACCCTCTGACGACATTGGTGACATAACCGAGTGACCTTTGAGCCCTGAAGAGAAATTATCTGCTGGTTGTGTAAGTCTGCAGGATATAAAAGACCACACAGAGTTCAGTTTGTTATATATATATATATATATATAAAAGACATAAAACTAAGAGATTCATCAATAAATTATGTACCATTAAACCAATTCAAGTGATAATAAAGATAACGTCTGAGCTGTTGGAGCGCTTCTTTAAGTATTAATCATTGACTGGTTATAAAAGTGTTCGTACCTCCCGGGTCTGAAAAATGAGGCCCGATGCTGAAGTGCCTTTAAGCTGCAATACCACCGAGTGCCACTAGAGGTCGTCTCCAAAAAAGCCTCCATAGACTCCCATTCAACTTTTCTCATGAAATTCAAAGTCAATAAATTCTTTCCGTAAGTTATCTCAGTGTTTTTAGCTAAAGTCGCTCCTTCTTTGAGTTTTCAGGAGGTCCATATGAAAATAATCCCTCATTAATTAGAAAATAAGCGTAAAAAAGGCCATGTTTTTTGGGGCGGGCGTGTCTGTTTGATTGACAAGCCTGTGGCGCAGTCAGGTTACGGGGTTTCCCCAATCAGATCGTCCAAATATGGTCACTTCCTGCTCCGGACTAGCAAAGACGGCGCCGGCCAAAATGTGGAACTCCGTTTTTTGGGGGTTTTTTTTTTTTCCGCGACGGCCGTTTGACAAACCCGGCTGGTGACGTCGCTGCTCGGTTGCCGCCCGGGGTTATTAATCGATAACCCGCCGACCGAACCCGGACGTACGTACGTACCCGTTTCCGGGTCGCAGCCGGCGTTGGTGATGTTTCCACAGATGTTCATGCGGAACATCTTCCTGTGGTCCTGGTGGTCGTACACGGTGTAACCTCCGTCCTTCATCAAGGAGTTCAGGTCAAACAAATGACCTGAGGGAGAAAGGTTCCACGTTAAAAAAAAAAGACTTTTTTAAGATCCACTTTCATACAAATATTAATTCGTCAACAGGTCGGATAAGGTTTTATTTTCAAGTTTAAGTGGATGTGTTCGGTGTATATATATGTATATATTTTTTATTTTTTTTTGACGAGGTGTATCTGACCTGTGGCGGGGTTGGTGACTCGGCACTCGTCGTGCTCGGTGCTGTTTAACGGGCAGGCGGCGGCCGTCAGCCACAGGAAGGTGTACACGCAGCCCTCGATCTCGGAGATCAGAGTCGGCCGGGAGTTCTGGGTCGGACGAAAGGAAGAGTTGTGAAAAGATTATATGGAAATTTCAATCCACGGAGTGACACAACAACCTGGCCGGCGGTTTTTTAAAAAAAATTTTTTTTTTTTGAAACACAACTTCTAAACGAGAAGAAAAACAGAGCGATAATGTCGTCATTCAAATTTTGACACTTTTTTTTTTTTTCCCCTGAGATTTTATTCGCCGTCTCGACATCTTTAAATAAAGATATTTCTGCTGCGTTTTTCGCCTCCAACGTCTCCTCTCTGAAACGCGACCGAGGACAGATTGTTTTTTCGGGTCTGCGTCTTTTTAAAAAGGTGCGTCCAAAATCGGGTTGACCGTCTCTCTTCTGATTGGCCGACTCGGCCTTCAGTCAGTAAACGGCTGTTTTTCCTCCCAGAAAAAAAAAAAAAAAAAAAAAAGGTTGGAAATAGTAACAACCGTAGCGCCAAGTTTTTGTTTTTGTTTTCTTTACGACATTAAAATCTAAAGATGGCGACGGTAACAACATACTGATGTGCTCACCACTTTTTTATTGTCGCACATGAAGCGGACGACGCTGCTCTTGTTGCTGCTCCCGTCGGGACACGCCTGGCCGCCGGTGTACTGCAGCTTCAGGACCTTCCCGTCCCAGGTGGGTCCGGACTCCAGCCGGCCCAGGTCCACGTACTGGTCTCCGGCCTTGACGCAGGACGCGGCGCCGGAGGGACACTTCCACGAGCCTAGGATAAAACGCGGGACGCAGATTTTGTAATTTAGCGTCCCGGCGAAAAACGAGAACGTAGCGATTCTCGCGTTATCGGCGTGTCGCGCACCGACCTCCCTGCTGCACCAGCGACCGGCACACGTTGATGTAAAAGCGTTTGCCGGTGTCGTCGGTGGGGAGCTCCGCCTCCCAGTTCCTGGAGTCCAGAGCCAGCGGGGAGAGGTCGTACGAGTGGCCGTGACCGTCGCTGAGGACCGAACAGAAAGAAACAAAATAAATAAAAAAGGTGAATGTTGAAGGTCCAAATATAACACGTGTTTTAATTATGTTTTAATGTCCTCCTCTGATTTTTTTTTTTTTTCTTCAATATGTTTCTCGTGTTGTTTTTTTTCCCCCTTAACTCACTGAAACTCTCTAAAAGAAAACTAATCTTTTTAAATCTGGCCTTCCAGTGATGTTTATCATCCTGATGTTGACAGCTGAAGTGTAAAAAGTGTAGAAATGAAAAAGGAGGAAGAGGAGGACGGCGGGCGATGAGGCGGGTGCTTACTTGTAGGAGCAGCTGGTGGTTTTGACCGGGATGCAGGCCAACGCCGTGGGCCAGCTGAACATGTAGGTGCACTCCGACGTCTCCTGCAGAAACTCCGGCGCTCCCTGAACGAGTGAAAACAACGAAAAAGCACACACAGGAAGTCAATATATCACACACAGGAAGTCAACATATCACACACGGGAAGTCAACATATCACACACAGGAAGTCAACATATCACACACAGGAAGTCAACATATCACACACGGGAAGTCAACATATCACACACAGGAAGTCAATATCTCACACACGGGAAGTCAATATATCACACACGGGAAGTCAACATATCACACACGGGAAGTCAACATATCACACACTGGAAGTCAACATATCACACACTGGAAGTCAACATATCACACACTGGAAGTCAATATATCACACGGGAAGTCAACATATCACACACTGGAAGTCAACATATCACACACGGGAAGTCAACATATCACACACGGGAAGTCAACATATCACACACGGGAAGTCAACATATCACACACTGGAAGTCAACATATCACACACAGGAAGTCAACATATCACACACTGGAAGTCAACATATCACACACGGGAAGTCAACATATCACACACGGGAAGTCAACATATCACACACAAGTCAACATATCACACACGGGAAGTCAACATATCACACACGGGAAGTCAACATATCACACACGGGAAGTCAACATATCACACACAGGAAGTCAACTGGATGCAGTTCTGTGATTTACTAAAGACCCCCATCCGCCCCCCCCTTGTTAAAATCCGATAAAAACTCTTCGACTTTCCGCCTTTCTGTCTGTGAAACCTCACCGGGTGCCGGTCGGGGTGGCAGGAGAAGTAGATCTCCGTGGATCGCTGGTAAATTTCGTGACACTTCTCTCCGTGCGTGTAGTTCAGGATGATCTGGTCTCCCATGAAGGTCAGAACCTGAGACGACATTCCTGCTCGGAAAAAAAAATGAATACAAAAAAAAATAGAGAGAAAAGGAGGAAAAACAATGACACACAATTTCTCCGTCGGAGGTCGGGTCACTCGGCTGTTATTTTTTTTTTCATTTGTTTCATTCCCCACACCTGCACTCTTGGCTTTGTTTCCCCTGTCCACCTGGCAGGAGGAGACGGTTTCGGAGCCGGTGTCCACGTGGCCGCAGACGTCTTTCTGGAGCGCCCCGCAGACGGACAGGTGGTAGATGTACTCGCCGCTCCTGACGGGGTAGTCTCTGCCCTTCAGAGAACCGAGGTCCAACTCGTAACCGCTCCTCGGGTCGCGAACCCGACAGTCGTCGCCTGGGAGGGAAAAAAAAGTTCGGCGCTGGTTTGATGCTTCGCAGATTTATCGGACGTCGTCACGCTGGTGCGATCGAATCAGAATTACCGAGAGACTTCCTGGTGGGACAGGCCTCCGACGTCCTCCAGATGAAGACGTACTCACAACCGTCTTGACGGTCGAACACCGGGGAGCCCTGGACGGAAACAACCGCACAAAGATTTTTGATTAGTAAGAATCTGTGAGAAAACCGACGGCTCTTTTTGTTTCGTGCCGTTACGCAAGAGTTTTTCCACCGAATCGGATCCGAACACTAAAACAAAAAAAACAACAACGTGCGAGTCGGAGGTCTCGACGCGACTCACCGGGCTGTCGTCGCACTGCAAGATGATGCGCGTGGAGTAGCGGGACGAGGCGCCGCAGCGGTCCCCGTTCTCGTACAGGATGCTGACGGTGCCGTCCTCCGCCACCCGCGGGCTGGACTGGATGTAGCCCAGGTTGTAACTCCGCCCGTCGATCAAACCGCAAGAACCCAAGGGACCCACTGGGGAGAAGGCAGAGCCCCAAATTTAAGACCGTCATTTTCGGGACATAAAAATAAAAGTCACGTTTACAGCTGGAATTTATTGATCCGTATCACTTTAGTGATTAGCTCCTTTTCGTGATTAATAAATAAATAAATAAATAAATAACTTCCTGGATTGCCCTCAAATTCCTTGAACCAAATTTTTTTAATTTACTATTAATAAGACAAAAAAAAAAGAAAAGAAGCAAATCTTCACATTTGATCAACTGGAAACAGCAAAAGAATTTGGAATATTTGCTGTAAAAAAACAGATTTTTCTATTACGTCGTCGTTGCGGATTCTTTATTTTGCTCGACTCATCGAATCAGCTGATTTCGTTAGCTTTTAATAAAAACAACATTTTAATTCAACAACGGCACTGTTGAGTATAATGAATAATGAATAATGACGTGCTGACAATGAGATCTGGAGCTGATATCAGGAGTTCTGTTACAGCGTCTGTGTTTATTCTGATATTTTTAGTGCCGAGCTGTTATTTCCTGACCTGGACAGTCCTTCAGAGTCGGGAGCGGTTCGCAGACGTTGATGTAGAAGCTGCGCGAGTTGACCGCGTCGGTGTCGATGGGCATCCACGGGCTGTCGTCTGCGTGCCGGGTCAGGGGAGTCAGGTCGTACTTGTTACCGTGGGAATCTAAAATTTAAAAAAAAAAGAAAAAGAAACAAATAAAACGGCAGAGTTACGAACGCAAAAGGAAAAGGGAGGTGTGGATTTAGCAATATCGCACGGGGGGAGGGGGGTGTTTTAACGTTATTATTCGGGGTCGGGTCACTCTCAAAACATAAAAACGTTTTCGTTTGTGCGATGTCCGTTTCCGTGGCAACACATCGGGGTGCACGACTAAGAACTGGAAGACAATCAGTCGCGTCAGTAGACTCCAATGCAATAAAGGCATTGTTCACTACTCCAGGAAGTAGGCCGACCCTTAGCAACGACCCCAACAACCGTTTTATTGCTCTCTGGAGATCGTTTCTCAAACGGAATAATTACAGCACATAGAGACACTAAACTGCTCAGCTAGCTCAGTCTGGTTGTAACTGAGGTATCTGAAGAAAAAAAGAAAACCAAACCGCTCCAGCCGGCCGCCGCTAGGATTTTAAGCGCGCGACTGTCCGTGGTGTCGCGGCGCTCGGAGCGACCAAATAAAAAAAATGAAGGACCGAAAGAAACCCGATTTCGCCAAATGGGTCACATTTAATAGACCTACAACACGTAAAAACAACACTATATTGCACATTGTATGAAATCCTACTCCAATAATATATATTATCTGTGTGTGTGTGTGTGTTCTCACCGCTGAACCTGCACTCGACCGCAGACGGTTTGCAGGCCAGAGCCGTGGAGAACTCGAACAGGACGTCGTGGACCACGTGTTTGGGTAACGTGCTCAGGTCCTCCTGCATCATCTTCAGCGAGCCGGGGTGAGCGGACGGATCGCACACGAAGTTAATGGTGAAGGTGTCGCGGCTCCCTGCGGAAACGGGAAAATAAGCAACGGGGCAAAGAAGCTGTACATTTGTTTCCGGTTTTGCACGAGGGTCGATCAAAAAGTTCAGACACGGCTCCCGTTGCGCGGAGCGGGAGGAAGTTAAAACCTTTGCGAGTCTGTATTTCAGGTTTCGTCGATCCCGTCCGCTGCCGCGAAAAAAAAGAAGTCATTGCAGAGACTTGAATCTCGGATTCTGCTTCCAAAAAAATGCCA
The DNA here is from genome assembly GCF_029030835.1 of Brachyistius frenatus. Lineage (NCBI taxonomy): Eukaryota > Metazoa > Chordata > Actinopteri > Embiotocidae > Brachyistius > Brachyistius frenatus. The sequence goes on along the minus strand of NW_027210995.1, from coordinate 184,547 downwards.
CCAAAAAGGGTTTCATTCCCCGCTGAAAATGAACCACCGTTTATATAAAAAAAGACACGTGAATTAAAATGTAAGTTTGACATCAAAACACTTTTTTTTTTCTTTTTTTTATTCACTTCAGTTTCTTTGAGCTCAACAATGAAAACTGTGTGAATAAAAACAAGTTTTGACATTCAGTCTGCAGAAAAAGTCTTTTTCCTGTTTTCTTTATGAAATCTGAGGGCACTCTCTCACTTTGAGAAGCTTTCCGACCGCCCGTTTTCCACTTACATTTGCAACCGCCGGTCCTGCTTTCATCGTCGAATCCTTTGTGACGGCGCGCGAGCCGATTAGCAAAACTCGCGATCTAAAAGCCGACGGCGTTTATGTTTTGGTACCTGTGGGATTGTCCCGGGGGCCTTTGTACGTCAGTTTGAGGATGCCGTCGGTGGAGTACTGGAGGCTCTTCTCCACGCCCACCGGGCTGACGGGAACCCCGTTCTCCATTTCGCAGCCCGCCATGCCCGTCCCGCACTCTGCCACGTCTGAGCAGATGTTCACCTGCGGGGAGGAGGACGTTAATACCGGTCTTGTCTTTGTATTTCATGGTGAGCTAGCAGTACCGAAGGCCGTCCACTAATCTCCCAAAAATTCTAAAACCGTGATAAAAAAAAAAAATTGGAAAAAAAAAACTCGTTCTAATTATGTTATTAAAACCCAAAATCTAAAACCTTAAATAAAGTCAACATCTCTGGACATGTTGATAAAAAAAAAATCAACACGATGAACTTAACTTAAGTGTTAACTTCATTTGAGTTAAAAAAAAATTCCAGTTATCATTTGTTGTAAACATTTCAAATATTCACAATCCATTTTAATAATTGTTTAAGTGACATTTCAAAGAAGAAGAAAAAAAAAGGCACATTTTGAAGAATTCCTGGTTCTAAAAATGTAAATATAGTTTTGGTGACTTTCTGGTTTATACGTGACGGAAACTAAACAACTTTGGACTGTTTAATGTGCCGTCAGCTAAATACAAAACGAGGCTGATGGACGTCGCTCATCGAGCGCCACGAGGGGAGTCTTGTCCTACCAGGAATTCCTTTCCGTTCGCGGACGTGTTGTATCCGGTCTTGGAGGCCAGGAGCTGAAGGTTGTAGTCGAAGCCGGTGACGGGGTCGAACACGGCGCAGCTCTGACGCGACAAACGAAAAACAACAACAGTTACGATTTCACCGACGTTTCGGCGAAACCGCCCGCGACGTCCGAGCGCGAGTCTGACGTGGACTCACGCTGTTCCTGGTGGTCTGGATGGCGCAGGCGGCGCTCGTCTCCCACAGGATGCTGGCGGTGCAGTTCTCGTACTTGAGGAATCGCGGTCCCGTCGCCTGCGCAGCGCACAAAAGCGAGAGGTCAACGTCTGCTTTCGCGGTTCGCGGGATCGGAGAGGAGAAAAAAAAAAACAAATAAAGAAAATGAAGAAATAAATCGGCGAGGCCGCTTACCGTCGTCCCTCTGGAGCAGATCAGATGGATGTGCGTGGTGTAGGAGAGCTTCAGGCCGTCCGACGCGCAGGCCGAGCCGTCGGTGAGCTCCAGCAGCAGCCGGTCCCGGCTCTCGATGACCGGGGCGCGCTTGAAGACGCCCACGTTGCTGACCGACACCGTCTCCTTCGCGGAGCCCTGGAGGACGAGACGGCCGTCCCGTCAGAAAAATAACAAAAAAAGGAAACACTTCGCACTTCGTAAAAGTTTCTCGTTCGGATTGTTTACGCCGAGCGTGCGGTTATAAACAGTTCAATTCATTCACGGCGGTTACGGTTCTTTAATGGCCTCCTGGTGGCCGACTGTTACAGCGTTTTATAATGTTCTTCTGTACATTTCTACCATAGAGTCGAGTGATTTTGGAGGCTTTGCCACCTTAAAATTCCCCTCAGGGCGACAGGTTTTCATGTAAAAGTGGACCCCACGACGGGGCTTCGTTTTGCCGCCTGCTCCCACGTCACGCCGCCACCGACCTTATCTTGGACGTATTTCATCTGGCAGACGGACGCGTCGCGGTCGCAGCCCGGCACCGGGTTGATGGGCCGACATATGTTGATGTAGTATTTCTTGCGGTCCGCGGTGTCGGAAAGATCCATCACCTCCCAGTTCGTGGCGGAGGAGGGGCGCGTCAGGCTGGAGGGCGGAGAGGAAAAAAAAAAAAAAAGGGACGAGAGGCGGGTGAGGAGGGGAATCTGTGGTTTTGGATGATTTTGACAGACGTCCGGGGTTTCGTGCTGTTTTAATGGCTGCCTAAAATGTCTCCACGTCTTCGCGCGCGGCGGGCCGCGTTGCCGCGGGGTTACCTGGATAAGTCGTACTGGTCCAGAGAGTCGGGATCCGTCACCAAGCACTCGTGAGGCCTTTCGGGACACGCGTAGGACGTGTACCAGCGGAAGTTGTACGTGTACTTGTCTTCGACCTGGAATTCGGGTTTGCCGGGTCCGGCTTCGGGGTCGCAGAGGAAGGAGATGACGGTGGATCTGAGGGTGTGTCTTTGGTTGTTGTACATGGAACCGTTGCTGTAGGTCAGCTGGATCAGGCCGTCGTAGTAGGACAGGCGAGAGTTCGCTTCGCCGAGATTCCAGGAACTGAAGAGGAAACGCGAGATGGGCAAAATGTGAGAACGTCAGTGCGGAAAATTTACCAAACAAATAATATGCACGCTTTAAGAGTCCAAAAAAAGAAATATTTTCTAGAAGACGGACGTCTCAAATCGCCATAGTAACACAACGAAGCGGTCTGAATTAAACACGTATCGCAGCCTACTTTCACATTAAAAATGTTTCGTTTTTTTTTTTTTAAACATTTGGATTTTTTATTCACTATCCTTTTCTAAGTTGTACCTTTGTTTTATTACTAATAAAGTACGAAGTACTAATATTAATCAGCTGGATAGAAGTTTGTTTTTTTGTCTTGTTGAATTGTCTATACAGGCAGTAAAAATAAAAAAAAATAAAAATGAAAGGAAAACCAGTTGGAAAAATTGAGAATTTGATTGTACGAGTTGCTTGGTGCGTGACCTTGGCTCCGTCTCACCTGGTTTCCACCTGACACGCTCCGGACTTCTCGGGACACAAAACCGCTTTGACCGGACCGCACACGTTGATGTAGTAGTTGTAGTTGCCGCTGGTGAGGTTGTAGAAGCCGCCGTTGGGTTTGGAGAGAGGCGACAAGTCGAAAGAGAAGCCTGCGGAGCGGAAACTCGCGTCAGCGATTCGGGTCAAAGAACGTGTGGACGGCGCGGGGTGACCGTGACCTTCGACCTTTAAACACCAAAATCAAACCCGGTCTTCGTTGGTATCAAGTGAATGGTTTTGCCAAATTTGAACAAATTCCCTCGAGGCGTTCTTGAGATATCGCGTTCGCCCCTTTTGGACCTCTTGGGCTTAAAGGAAATTCTCTTTTTCGCTGTTTTTCTGGCATTTTGTCGACCGGACAATAACTTCACCGACCGACGCTGCAAAAATCTGGTGAACAGACGGTGAAAACAATTCTGGAGTAAAACTGCGTGAGCAGAATTCAAAATCCTCAAATCAAATCGACCGTCTCCCCGCGAGCTCTCCAGAACTTTCTTCTCTCATCTTTTGTCCGCATTTTTCCTCGCTCGAGTAAAATGTCGATCGGCGGGAAACCGTGTCGATCGAACCTGTGTGTGTGTGTGTGTGTGTGTGTGTGTGTGTGTGTGTGTGTGTGTGTGTGTGTGTGTGTGTGTGTGTGTGTGTGTGTGTGTGTCATACCAGCATGAGGGTCCTCCACCTTGCAGTCGTCTCCTTGCGTCTTGGAGAGGACACAGGCGGCGGCGGTGTACCACTCCAGCTCGTAGACGCACTGGTCGTACGAAACACTACGGAGGACGGGGGCGCTCTCCAGATCGCCTGCGAGGACGGACAGAAACCCAAATAAAGAAACAAACGCGCGGCAGACCGGAGGGATAAAATCAAAAAAAATTAAAAAGTCAGGTCAGACGATTTCGCCTCGGCCGTCCCCTCCGCCCCTCACCTGGTTTGCATTTGAGGGTCAGAATAGTTTGGATCCTTTTCCTCTTGTTGGCGCAGAAACTTCCGTCGGTGTACGTCAGCCGGATGTCGTTTCCCACTTTGGTCTTCTGGGGCGACGAGAGGAAGCTGCCGAGGCTGACGGTGACGTTGTTCTTGTCTGAGATCAGATAAACCCACGGTTAACGTGAATGAAAAAAAAAAAAATTCCACCCCCGCCCCACCCCCAAAAAAAATAAACCACCATGTTTTCCGGCCTCTTACCGACGGCACAGATGGAGGCGTTGGCCAGGCAGCCGGCGGCGCCTTCGGTCCGGACGACTTTGTGGCAGACGTTCAGGTAGTAGCGCGAGTCCGACTTGACGGATTTATCGTCCACCGCCTCCCAGTTCCCTTCGGAGCCTGAGAGCGACACGCCGAGAGACAAAGTGTTAACGCGTCGCGTTGAATACGCCCGCAAACCGATCGGGATTCAGAAACAACAATCGAAAGCAAAAGTGGCAACGTTTCATCGATATTAACGTACCTAGAATGAGGCGAAATGTGTTTTACGAGTCGTTATTTTAGACGACAAAAAAAAAAAAAAAGCTTTATGAAGCCTGGTGGAGACATTTTATTGATTTGGAATTTTATGGGACTATTTGAATGGAGGCTTTTTTTTTGGGGTTTTTTTGTTTTTTGGAGCCGACCTCTGGTGGCACTCGGTGGTATTGCATTTTAAGACGCTTCCGCATCGGCCTCATTTTTCAGCTACGTCCCACTTTTATATAGAGTCTGTAGCCACGCCGCTTCCGACCGCGCTAACGTTAGCGTCACACGGTCGGAAATCGCTGGTTTCTGTCATGGAAAGCTGATAGTTGGGACATTTTGGTGTTTTTTTTTGGTACGTGGTCTGAAAAGTTTGGGAACCTCTGTCCCGACTACCGTATTTCAAATCTGCAAACAAGTCCAAAAATAATTAAATGAAAAAGAAAAACTGCGACAACACGAGCCGGTGCACTCACCGGGGTATCTGGTGAGGGGCGAGAGGTCGTAGTGTTTTTTGCCGTCCCTGACCCGACACAGCAGGTCCTCCTTCTCCTTGACGCAGGCGAAGGACGTCTCCCAGTTGAAGTAATACGTGCAGTCCGTCTCGCCCGCGAACACGGGACTCCCGTGCCCGCCGTTGGCTGCAGGAAAACACGGCGAAACGACAGGAAGGGAAGGTGAGATGCGACGTAATGACTCCAGCCGTCTTGACGTTTCAAAATGAACGAAACGCTAAAAAAAAAGCTCCCGTTAAAATGTATTCTTATTTTGACCCGTGGAGTTTTTGCTGGACGTCATCTTGAGTTTTTAATCACTTTATCGTCACATTGAGAAGACAAAATTGAAAGAACTCTCGAAATCAATTATAGTATAAACGTTATGTTTAGAGTTTTGGCCCCCTTTCTAATGATTCCCCTTCACTCTAGTACTTTAAAAAAAAACAAAAAAAAAACAGAAGTTATTTCCTTTATTTAACCAAGTAAAGCTTCACCGACCTGGTGAGAAATCCCCACTCTGATTTTATTTAAAAAAAAAAAAAATTAAAAAAAAAAACATTCTACCACCGGATGGCGCCAACGTAGAGACTTTTCGAAAATCCTTTAACACAGCGTTGATTAAAAAAAGAAATACAAAAAAAAGCTTGAAAATAAAAGCAGAGAGTCTCACATGCGTTCTTGTTGCACTCAAAGTTGATGATGGTCATTCTCTGGAAGCCGGAGGAGCAACTCTGGCCGCCCGGATAGATGAGAGTCAGATCTCCGTCTGAGTAACTGAAAGAGGAGGAAAAACAACATTTTAAGAAATTGGATTTAATCACACACACACACACACACACACACACACACACACACACACACACACACACACACACACACACACACACACACACACACACACATTACCGTAGCGTCTGGTTCTGATTCCTCCCGGCCACCTTGTACATGTCTCCGGACTTCTTCACCTGGCAGGACGATACGAACTCGTCGTCGCCACATTCGTCCATGGAGATCCTCCCGCACACGTTCAGGTAGTAGACGTAGCCGGCGGCGGCGTCGCCGTCGGACGCCGAGTGCGCGTAGTACGGCTGGTCGGTGGCTGCGGACGACGAGACGGCGGACACGTTAACCGCGAGCCGAGTACGACCGTCGACCGTGCGGTCACGACACCGCCGCTTCATTTTGTTGGCGCTGCAGGTCGCAGCCGGTATCGGACTTTAAAAATCCACGCGTCGCGTTTGTCTCAAAAACAAGGAATCTGTTCGACGTGCAGCCGCAGATTTCAACATCGCAGTAAAACGGGAGGAGGAAAAAGGCTTTTTCTATTCCTCACAATGAGTTGACGAAAAAAAAAAACAGGAAGGTCACGACAAGTTTACTCGTGAAGCCGCTTCCTCTTCAAATAAAAAAAAAAAAGCAGCAGCGGGAGCCTCTCGTAGGTTAAATATGGAGCCGTGAATAATACCAGCGTTGCGTCAACTCCAAACGAGGGATGCTCGAGTTTTATTTTTAACTCGCGAGAAGGAACGAGTTTCATGCGCCGGCTTCCTGTTCAGCATCAAACGGCAAGACGGACACAGTGAGCAACGAGCTAGCTGAGCTGGTTCGCATTCAGCAGCTAAAAAGTGAGACGTCTCCTTCACAAGACCAAAAAAAACCATGAAGCGACGACGAGGTGAATTCTGGGCTCAAAACGACTGACGACGTTTATCTGCAGCTGCTCGTTATCAATTTGACAGTTTGAGCGCTGTTGATCCCCCCCAAGTGTGTGTGTGTGTGGGGGGGGGGGGGAAAAAAATAGCCAGTTTATAACAATAAAAGCAATTACTTCAAAATAAAAGACTTGGGTGGGAAAAAAATACATTCGTGGGGCGGATGTTACAGTACATTTTGTTGAACGGGTAGAGAGGAGGTCTTGGGAGGGGTCGGGGGGTGAAGGGGGGGCAGGAGGGGCAGGTCGAGATCAACGGGTTTTGGGAGGAAGAACTACTTACAGCTCAGAGTGAGCGGCGTGAGGTCGATGGAGATGTCGTGCTGTTTGCTGGTCAGTTTGCACGTGCTGCTCTCCAGATAATCCCTGTGACAGGCGTACTCCGTCACCCACTCCACCTCGTAGCGGCAGTTCAACTCGGCCACTATCTTGGGAGCGCTGCCCTGGAGGAGACAGGAAGTAGGACAGCGTTAAAAAAAAAAAAAAAATTTAAATTAGAAAACTCATCAAATTTTGTTGTTGTTGTTGTTTTTTTCTTAAAACGAGCCGAAGCGAGTAATTATTCGAACGGCGTGCAACGAAACGAACCGAGTCGTGGAGACCTACCGAGTGCCTGCTGGACGGACAGCTGAACGTGATGGTGACGGCGGGAATGTGTCCGTGGCAGGAGGGCGGAGGAGTCGAGTCGGCGCTCTCTTCGTAGTGTAACTTCAACCTTGAGAGGACGGGAGCGACGAGAGGTCAGTGAGAGTCAGTGAATTCAAAAAAAATGTAAAAAACGAAGTGGCCACAGAGATTTTTTTTTTTGCTTTTCGAGAGTCCCCCCCCCTTTTTTTTTTTTAGCCGAGTCAGCCTGTTTCTTACTGTTGGCGTGGCGGCGAACGGCTCGCTCGCTCATATTTGATAAATCTTTAGCAGTTCTGCAAACTTTACGTTCAGATTTTTCTCATCATCATGCAAGTCTCTAAATTTTTATTCATTTTGTCGCCAAAACTCTTGAAATGTGCATTTTCCTGCATGTTTTCCTGAATAGGTAAAAAAAAAAAAAAAAAAAAAAGTTAGATCTTTACTGAAGTGCCACATGAAGGAAAATATGGGAAATAATAGGATTTTTTTTTTAAAGACGACATTAATACATATTAAAACTAAATATCATTTTTTTGATAAATGAGAACTAAATTTAAACATTCAACCAAAAGTCACTAAAAGATATTTCATGACTTGGACCCCCCCCCAAAAAAATGGATCAAATTCTCAGATTTACCCTGTCTGGAAAAAAAGAGTTAAAAAAAATTCCCTGAAATGTGAGAACTCTGCAGCACAATCTGGACTTTCTGAGTCTCGATAAACTAGTGAAACAATTCTAAACTCAAAGCAACAGAATCGACGTTCCCTGTGAATCCCACCCTCCCGCTCATATTCAAATGACGGAGGTCAACGATGGCGGAGAGGTTCACCTGTCGCTGGACACCAGCTCCAGCTGCCCGGTGGGAGCGCCCATGCTGAAGGAGCGCCCGCCGCTGACGAGGCAGGCCGCCGCGTCCTCCGAGCAGGACTTATCCGGACGGTCTGAGGAAGGGGGGGGGGGGGGGGGGGACGAAGACGGACGTGAGGTGGGAGATTAAAAAGGAAATGCTTGTACGATCGGGTTGAACGGTTGAACAAAATCAAAGCTGAAACGGGTTCATTTTGGCTCATTCGTACCAAATTGATATGTAAATAAAGTTTAACATCACGTTAACAACGGCGATCGGTGACCGCAGGCGTGTTTGGCTTCGTAAAATTTTTAAACATCATCATGGGTGATTTTGCGAGCTTAAAAAAAACAAAAAAACACATTGGGCATCTATTTATGAATATATTTAACACGCCATCACTGTAGATATTTAAAAAAAACTCCCTTTTAATTCAATTTTTAAGTCAATTCTGCTGCTGTTGTTGCAGCTTTGTGGTCCAACTGTTTTTCAGGTTGGTTTTTTTTTTTCTTAAATCGGGAAATAGATCTTAACTTTGGCTGCACTTTCACAATAAAAACTTTCTTTGCCTTTTCTGTTTTCTGGTTTCCAACTTTCCAGCTTTAACTCCTCCTGCTAACGGATAAACGACTCGGTGTCATTTAACTCCGCCCCCTCCATCACCCCCCCACGGTACTCACTGAGGCTGCGGCAGACGTTGATGTAGAAGTCGATGGCGTCGTCTCCGTCGTCCACCAGGTAGCCGTCGTTCACTTTGATCAGCGGGTTGAGGTCGTGCTTCTTACCGTCCGCGTCGAAGACGTAGCACGGCACCTGAGACGAGACGGGGGGGGGGCGAGATTAATACCGCCGCACGCACCGCTTCACGTGAACAAAACCCTCCTTTAAAGCGCCGCGAAATAAAGAATAACGAGAATCATTTCTGCGTCAGATCTGCTGACCAACAACGTCAGCGATCGTCCCACGTCGAGGAGACGTGGCAGCGACGCGTTTCCACGTCTCCCCTCCGGGCCTCGTCGTTTCCTTAGATCGCCTCAGCGGACGGTTTCGTTTGCCTCGGCAGCTCCTCCACATACCTCTTTGTGCGGCTTGAACGTGTCCTTCTTGCAGGCGGCGTAGGTCTTCCACTCGAAGTAGTGCACGCAGTGGGCGACGGCCACGAACTCCGGCGTCCCCTGCGGGGACACGAGAGACGGGGGGGGGGACACGGGTCAGAAGGAGAGTCTCGTGTCCATAAGAAACCACGAGAAGGTTTTTGTGCTGATAGGACACAAAATGTTTATTACTTATTTTTGTAAAAAAAATCTTGGGAGGGGATTTTTGAATTTCAATTTGCCGGGAGAAACTTTTTTTTTACATAAACTTTTCCAGTTGAGTGCATCACGACCACAGCCTGCTGCTGCTGCTGCTGCTGCTGCTGCTGCTGCTGCTGCTGCTGAGACATAACTTTGCATTTTAAGCCACTTGAGTCCAGTTTCTTTTTTTTTTTCCTCACCAGGTTTAAAGGAACGATAAACACTCCCGACAAAACATTTCACTTTTCTCGTGATCTGCAGGCAGGAAAGCAACTCGCCCGACAAATGCAGCGAACACAAACGCAGGAAAACTCTGAGCGAGTCAACATGTCGAACCTTTGAACATATCCGCTTTACAAACGTTTTACGAGGGAGGAAGTGAAAATGACACATTTCTGAGTAGAAACTGAAAACTTCATTTGATTACAAAAGCCCACAAACCGATAAGCAATACGTTCCCCTTTCAGCCAAATCATCTTTTATTGGTGCGGAACATTATGATACCATTTCACGAGACAAGTTATCGCTTAAGACCTAAATGGGTGAAGCTCCCAGGGGGATTTTTTTTTTTTAAAGTCATTTTATTTGTCGACTTGTCTTTTAAGTCCACAACGACAGTCTCTCTTTAATTGGCAAGGAAGTGTTCCCTGAAAACCTACAGGTGACGATATTTTTTTCAAATTTATAGGAAAATTTAAATTTATTTATCTGTGCTGGAAAATGTGCAAACAAGTCACGGTTCTGCTGAGCTCGGGTATCTTTTTTTTTTTTTTTTTTTTTCCTCTTTTCAGTGTTTGATAATGTTCTTTTTTTTTTTTTTTTTTTTTTTTTGAAGTTTTGAAAAAGCTTCTTTCAATTCTCCATTTCAAACCCTGTAAACTGAAAGTCGCAACTCGACAGGAAATGACACCTTAATATCAATCGCCCCCCGAAAACCACAGAGACGCCCCTGGGCTGAGCAGAAAAAGTGATGCACCAGGTGACTGCATCATTTCCATTCGCGGTTTCACTGACATGAAGGCGGGCGGCTTCCGATAAATATGACCTTAGTCTGCTACGTTGGAACTATTACGATAACTTCACATTAGCTCAGCTTTTATTCCCACTTTTGTGCAAAGTCGCGACGGATTACCGACTAAAAACCACAAAGCACAACAGCACATCCCCTCGGCGCCGCTCTTAGTGGACGTTCAGAGGACGGACTTTACGCTCGAGCCGAGTTTATTATTCCTGCACCTTTGCATCGTGTTCAAAGTGTCGGCGATGACGTGTAATAAACCGGGCCGTCAGTCCGTGTTTAAAAAAATAGCTGGATTTCTGCTGATGAAAGCTGGTTTTAAACAGCTGAGCAGCACTAATTATAAATGTAATGCCAACACGCAGCAGCAGCAGCTGTTCTTTAACTCTGCCGGCTGTCAGATTCTGCATTTAATAACAGTGAATTAAAATGAAATAACAAAAAAAAAAAAAATGCGCTGCACGTTATTAGAGGACTCATTCGTGCGTGAACGAGAAGTCGAATCGGGTTGTGTCGGGACCTCTTCAGCGGAGAAGTAACAAGGTGCCTCACAAAAACACATTCAACAGAAACATGTGTTAAATACAGACGCCAGTGGCAGCTGGTTATCACAGGAGCTCCGCCCCTTTTTCACCATCCAGACACGGTAGACGTGATTCAATTATATGTCGCAATATAATTCTGAAATAAACCCGTACACCTTGCAGTGACCGTTTGTTAAAAAGAATCCGTCAAAATGGATTTTGGTTTATTTCTGTATAAATACTTTGTGTGTGAGGAGCGCCGGCGTCACGAGCGTCTATCTACGCTGTAAGGACGGCTGCTCTCCGATTGGTCGCTTGGTACTTTCCCCAGTCAGGAGACACTCCCCACAATGTTTTGGTAGACAATAAGTATAGCTTTGACTTTTTTCACCTCGTGTGATTCCCGACGCTCCACTCAGTTTTTGAAATTTGTATTCTGCCAGTAGCAGCTAACAAGCAGCTAAAGCCTCGAGTTCGGATTTTGAAGCTTATTATATTAATTATGATTATATACAATTATTTTGTTAACAACACCGAGGTAACCGGTGGAAAAAATGTCTTGACTTTGAATTTCGAGAGAAGTTGAATGGGAGTCTGTGGAGGCTTTTCGAACCCAACCTCTAGTGGCACTCGGTGGTACTGCAGTTTAAGGCTTCATTTCTTAGACCCAAAAGCTACGTCCACTTTTATATCCAGTCTTTCGGTATCAAGTCAAGCGCTGCCTTATAACTCCTTACACTCAGAGCTGTTTCATTTAAATTCCCACTAGAAAAAAAAAAAAAAATCCTCAAATGTAATCAGTAGCAGCTGCGACATTTAATAAGGCCAATATGAACAACCTTGGGAGAATTTTAAAATACACAAAGAAAATAAATGAGTGTTATCGCCGGGCTGAAGTGAGAAGTGAAAACCTGTAGAGAAAACCGACTTTTTTTTTTTTTTTTTTCCTCTGCCTGAACCAAATTACAGACTTGTTGCGATGAGTCAGTGACACCGAGTTCTGAAACGCTCGCAAATCTGCTGCAGCAGAAATGAAGCAACAACAAAACGCTGCGTCTGCTTCAGTCGGTGAGCGCGCCACTCTACGCAAACTTTGGAGAAAAAAAAAGAAAAGAAAAGAAAACGGCCTCGCTGGCGTTTTTAACGACGGGTACGTCTTCGTTCGCTGCTCCGGGACCTCCGGGGTGGGAGGGGCAAGAACGGGGTGGGAGGGGCTAAAATGCAGCGTAGCGTGTTTTTTTTTTTTCTCCCGACGCACCATATGTCGGGGCTGTAATCTATGTCAAAATGCAGCACGGGGGCCGAAGGATCCGCCGTAGACGCTGACGGAGGACCTGCTGCCGCACAGTCAGCACGCACCAGGCGTTCGCTGACACGTGCAAAACGCCAGCAAATAATACACAACGCCGATCAATTACTCCGAGATTATTTTTTTTTGCTATGTATTCCCGTCAGCTTTGCTCTTGTGGGAAAGAAAACAACAACAACAACAACAAAAAGCCTGTCTTAGAAAACAAAACAAAACAAAAAAGGTCCTACCATGGTTTTGCCGCACTGGAAGCTGATGCTGCTCTGAACGTTGTTGCCGCTTTCGGGACATTTTTGCGTGCTGTTGTAATCCAGCACGGTGCTGGAGATCCTCTGCAGGCTCAGGTCACCTGCACAGCGAACACGGGAGAACAAACACAAGAATCAATTCAAAACTTTTTCAATGCCTTTAAAAAAAAAAAAAAATTTAAAAGTCAATCATTGGTAAAAGTTCGTTCATCAGTTTCGGTTGGACTCCACGGCGACATTTTCCAGTTCCTTTCTGGGGTACCCCGAGAAATTCTCCAGCCAGATAAGATATATATATATATAAAATCTCTCCAACATCTACCACTACATCTCCTACCAGCTGGACCTCCAAAGGAAGTCGCCCAGGAGGCTTTTGCTGTGAAGAAGCTGCTGCTCTACTTCGAGTTAAAAAGGACGAAGCCTGTACTCATAGAATCGGGGGTTACAGTACGTAACCAAGGATATTACGCAACAAAAGAGTGGAAAGACTACTGAGACCGGGTGGCGATCAAATCCAAGAAGGACAAAAAGCAATAACACATTCATTTTAATGATAAAAAAAAAAGAAGAAGTAACGTATAAAAAAGTTAGCTCGCTTTTCTTGCCGTTACTCCGTCTTTAATCTTTATCCTTTTTTTTTTTTTGTTTTTTTGGAGACACATAACAACGTGTTGTCGAGATCACTGTCCGTGCTGACGTGAAAAGTTTATTAGCATTAAAAAAAAAGCATAATAACAAAAAAGGAAAGGGTATGCAGATATATATATATATATATATAAATAGCTCTGAGTTGGTCCAACATGCACAGACTGTCATTCTCAGGCTTTTTCCTCCCTGCAAGTCACTTCAGGAGACAGTTTGGCAGAATAATGTCTTCACCCGCCAACCTCCACTGACCCAGCAGGTCAACGTAAACTCTGCAGCTCGACGCCAGTCGGGCTCTACATTATACTACGCAGAGTCCACGATGTCGGTAAAAGGCTTCATTAATCATCTGAATCTGTAAAAAAAAAAAAAAAGAAGAAAACTGACAGCTGTGGGAAACTCTGACGAGAAGTCAAATAAACCAACAGCAGGTCGAAGTGACGTCTGTAAATGTGCTGCTGCTGCTATCACAGGAGGACTATGAAGGAATGCAACCGAACGGCAGGGTGGCCTACTAACACCGACACCTGCTGTCGACGCCGGGCGGTCTGAAAGCACGTTAGATAAACCAGCTGGTGGAACAAAACCCACGTCCTGTTTAAGTCCTGTAACGCTGCAGTTCTCACCCGCACATGCAGAATATTTACACACAGAAAGGCTGCGATGATCGGTGGCGAGTTAAGTTCGGTCCGCAGCCCTTGAGTATTTTTTCATGACGCTGTGATGAGTTAAAGCTGAAGTTTGTACTTGTTGAACAAGCTGACTGACAGAAAATGTTTTTGTTCACAATTTGTCAAGCGATAATTTTGCTAACTTTTTCCGGTTGTGGCTCAAAAGCAAAGATTTGTTGCTTTTTCTTTACCATTTACATTCGTAAAGAAGTATTTAAGAGCTCACTGAAGTAAAAGCAGAAAAATACCACATAAAAGTACTTTAAGTGTTAAAAGTAGAAGAACTCATAATGTCAAAGGGACGTTTTTATGAGATTATATATTACTTCTAAAGGGTGCCATCTCTTATCAATGAATGTGATCAGCAAACATTTAGCAACTCATTAATCAGCCAGTTTCAGTTTCCCTTTGTTCTATGTGGCAGCAAATTGATGACTTCAGATTGGATTATCTGTTTTGAACTGTTGGTCAGACAACAAAAGAAATTTGAAGACATCATCTTGGATTTAAAAGAGTTCAGACGGCTGGGTTTTTTTTTTTGTTGGTTTTTTTTACTTGTTTCTAACATTTAATTATAAAACAACAAAACACAAAATGAATGTAAAAAGCATTCAAAATGATAAATAATGTAAAAAAAAAAAAAAAAAAAAAAACTTCTGAGCTGTAGCTCTGATTTATGGACTTTTTATTTTATTTTTTATTTTTTTAATCAAAACACGAACTCCCACAGTGAAGTGAACATGTTCTCACTCCAAAGATTTTGATTTGAGGAAGCAGAAGAAGTGTCAAAATGTGTCAGCGCCAGAGAGGAGCATGAGATCCGTGTCTATTTGTGTTCGTGCCTGATGATGTGTTCATGCGTCATGTGATAAGTCAGCTGCTGTGATTAAACTCTGACCAGGCCGCTTCTTGTTGCCTTTTTTTTTTTTTCTTTCTTTTTTTATATATATCTCGCTTCTATTTTTTTTTACTTTCCAAGTCGGAGAATCTCCCTCATGAAAAACAACTTATTAAAAAGAAAGTGGAAATACTTTTTTTTTTTTTTTTTTTTTAAAGCCCACCAACAACAACAACAACAACAACGTGAGCTTTTTATGAGCTGCTCTTTGTCACCGGGCAGGAATCTGTCGGAGAGCTACCGAACACCAGTTTGTCACCGGGGGGAGGGAGGGGAGGGGAGGGGTCGCGACCTCAGTCTGTAGGACAAGTTGTTGTTGTTGTTGTTGTTGTGGTCTCTGAATATAATTATATAACTCCGTCTGACGGCCTGAAAGGCCGTGGGCCCCCCAAAAAAACAACAACAACAAAAATGAAAGCTGAAGTTGAGAAACAGCCTCAAAAAGATTAAAAAAAAAATAAAAAAAATAATCACAGCAAGCTTGTGTCAAAATCTAAGCTGTTGGTAGCTGTTCAAATTTCCAGTACGGTCTTATAACACAATCTCTGCCTTGAAACAACGTGAAAATGCAGAATCGAGCTTAAAAATCAGTCCGAATGAGAAGACGTGACGGCAAACAGAACCATCAACGGACGTGTTCCTTCGTTCTTCACCGGTTTTCTTTTTCTCTCATAAAACGAGGAAATGCGACGCGAGCGTGTCTGAAAGCTGAACGGATGAGATTGATGGAGGAGCGACAAACAAAGACAAAGAAACGGAGCGTTAAGCAGTAAAACGGAAGACGACAGACTTTTCATTGGAAATTTAAAAAAAAAAAAAAAACATCGCGTCATAAGAAGGTTTTGTTTTGACCGGTTAATCGTCCAGAACCCGGAGATGCTCACTTTATTATCATGTAACACAAAGAAAAGCAGCAACTCGTGACATTCGGGAGGCTTAATAACGGCAAATATCTCATATTTTAACCTTAAAAACGCAGCTTTAATTTGCACAGAAATAACTCATTTCAAGGTGAAATGAGCGTTTGTGTTCTTTAGCTTGATTTTTTTTTTTTTTTTTTAGGTTAATAAAATAAGATAAAATAAGTTCATGTCTGGCTGAACCTAGAAACGATCCTCATTATGAATCAGGGCGTTCGGATATTTTTGGATTAATCGTCCCGGTAACAAGTATCAGGAAACTGAAACGAGGAAATACGACATTTTGGGTCGCTCGTCATCGTATTTTCAGCGACGATTCGTTCATTTCGTGCGATTTCCCGCCGGGCGCCGTTAAATTGAATTTGGTTTCCGCGGCGACGGGGCGCGGCTCGAAGGTCTTTTTTTTTTTTTTTAGCAATTAGCACGTCAGCGTGTCGCAGTCTAAGGCGTCGTACAGAAACAAGATCCACGGGGGGGGGGGGGGCGTTTCTGGAGGCGACACTAATGTGCTGCGAAATATTGACTGATTGAATATGAGACGACGGACCGACACGCTCAGGAAATAACACGACTTCAACCGGTTTTCTTTCTGCTGCAGTTTGTTCTTTTTATGACACTTCCTGTTGGCGTAATTTACTTTTTGTGTAATTTACAACTTCTGTTTTGGATGTTGTTGTTTTTTTTAGGTCATTTGACTTTATTGCGCTGCACATCGGGGAGTATCAGGGCCACGCTAAAAAACAAAAAAAAAGTACAAATAACAACAAGAGAAGAGAATAATGTTGATATTTCACAAATAAAGTTGAAATTTTGAGAATTTTGACTTTATTTTCAAAAAGAATCTGTTCTGGATGTTGTTGTTTTTTTAGGTAATTTGAATAATATAACAGCGTAGCAGAATAATCGACTTCTCTACGATATATTTACCCCCTGAATCGGACCCCCCCCCCCCCCCCCTCCCCCGTACTCACCGACAGACTCTTTTTCTTCGGTGGCGAGGTGGCGGGCGCACACGGCGGCGCCGGGACCGCAGCTGGTCGACGGCGAAGACTCGCAGAGCTTCAACGTGTACCTCACTTGGCGGTCTCGGTCGATGGCCTCCCACTTGTAGCTGCGGGACGAGGAGGAACAGAAATAAGCCCTTTAAGTCCCGCCCCCTTCCTCTACCGAAGATCGGCGACCGTTTTTTTTTTTGAGTGCTTCATCCTGGTACTTTCTGTTTCTGTACTCCGACAGCGCGATCGCGCTCGTACGCTCCAAAAAAATATGTTGTTTTTGATGGCGGCGCCTTAAAATGAAAATAATTTCATCTTAATTCAAGTTACAATCGAAGAACTTTTAATCAACGTTTTGGTTTTTTGTTTTTTTGGAGTCCTGTTGTGAGTTTAAATCTCGGTTGTTGTTGTTTTTTTAGGATTTTATTTGCTTCATTTTCCAGTTTAAAACATTTTGTGACGTTACTTTGATGAAATAACTAAGATTTTAACATTATAACTAATAATCTGCGACAATTGAAGTTGAGTGATGTTTTGTGTCGAAGCTACGGTGTCAAACACACAAAATAATAATAATAATAATAAAAATATATAATATATAAATATAACTATATATAATAATAATAATATATAAATATATATAAAATAAATATAACATATATATTTATAAAATAATAAAAACACGACATGGAAAGCATGTTGTTATTTTTGGTGTTTTTTTGTTACGAGGCTCCAGTTTGATGTTTATTTTATTTTGTTACGTCACGTTTCCGTTTTGTTTTTCTTTTTGAACTTCACGACTGTTGTTCGTTTCAGCGTTTTATTTTTGCAGAACACGCAAAACAATATTCCTAAAAAGAAACGCTGCCACAACAAGGAAGTGCTCGTCGGCCAATGAGGAGCCTCCAGGTTGAGTCACCCGGTTATGAATCCTGCTTTTCTTTTTCTTTTTTTTTTTTTTGGGCTGAGTCAATATTTGAACAGAGACAAGAGGACAACTCGTGTTCTTCACACAACTGCAGACACGCAACACAACAAATAATAAAAAATAAAAAGACTCCCGCGCTGTTTTACTGTCGGTTTTAATGCCGGAGGTCGCGCGCCGGCCTGGAGAACAACACAACAGCTGACGTGTTTCTGATTCCGCTTTTTAATTGAATTTGATGATTTCGCGTATTTTAAAAAAAAAAAGAAGAAAGGAGGACGGAGGAGCGGCTCCGCGGGGGCCGGGTGTCGAAGGTGCGCGTTTACCTGCAGAGGTCCCGGTACCACCGGCTGCCGTCCTCCTGCTGCGCTCCGGACCGAACCAACAAGCAGCCCAGACACGCCGCGAGCCACAGAGGCAGCACCGGGGGCGCGCGCCGGTTCGACGAACGAGGCGACGACATGTTTGAGTGTTTTTGTCTCGTTTTTGTTGACGAGCCGAACTAAGACGACATGATACAGCGGAGCGGACCGCTGCTCCGGACCGATTCAGGGAGGAAGTGACCGCACCACATGACAGACCGTCACATGACTCCCGTGATCAAAGACGACCGGCGGAGGCGTTCAGGGCCCCGTGGGAAAATAAAAATAGGAAGCTTTTATTTTGTAATGCGAAAAAAAAATTGAACTAAAATCGTTTTTTTTTTTAAGATTTGTTTGTTTGTTTGTTTTTTTTGGTGTGTTTTATTTAATTTTTCTTTTAAAATTCTAACTCTAATTTGTGTTTTATAAAATATTGTTTTTTTTTTTTTAAGTTCAATATATAAATGATTAAATGTATTTTAAAAAAGCAATTGTGATATAATGATCTACACAGTTTGTGGTTTTATTTAACTGACATTAAAAAATAATATATATAAACTGCTTTTAAATAAAATTGAAAAAGTAAAAGTACATCAAAATTGCACATAATTAAATCAAATTAGTTACTTTCGCCACTGGACAAAACTGTCTGGTTAATCAAAAACTAATGTAGTATGAATGATAACCCCGATAATGTTCACAGGCCATAGGTCATAATAAATAGCCGGAAATCTGTGTTTAAAACTGTTGTAACAACAAGTAGTAAGTCAAGAACTATTCTTTTCCTAAAAGAATATACTGTATACACAACATTTCTTGTTACGTATCTACTGCTGTATTTCCTATGGTACCTGAACGCAGCATTCCTTATGACACATTGCCAGACACTTTGAAGCCCCTGGATATTTATCCCTGAGTTCTGCCTTACAGAGCAATCTGTTCTACTGCTGCCTGATTAACTCCTCATTCTCCACTCCAAAATAATATTAATCATCTACAACATTATGTATTTATTATCGGTCTGTTGAGATGCAGCACTCAGTCAAGGGAGAACGACGTGGCTGTGTCTGGAAGGTCAAACTCAGGGCAAACATAACCCTCTGTAATAATGCACTTTGAGCGCCTTCAGTAGGTGAGGTGGCGTGTGACGCCCTCTGGCGGTCATACTGGAACACTACAAAAACCTCAATTCATACAGCACATTTAAACACAACAGAGGTTGACCAACGTGCTGCACATAATCAAACAGAATTAAACAGATGAACATTTTCATAAGAAATAAAATAATAAAAGGAATCAAATAAAAAAATCAAAGGTGAGATAAAAAAAATATATAGGAGCTATACAAAAATAAATGCATGAGACTAAAAGACAAAATGTTGGCTCAAAATGAACTCTGTTTAACGTGCACCCAAATTTTGTATTATCATCACCATAGAAACAGGCTCACTCTGATGTTCAGACGTGGGCTCAAAGGTCATGCTTTTTTTTTTACTGAGATTACAATTTAAAACTTGTGTTTTAATGGAAGAATATTGAACTAAGATGATTTTTTTTTTCCACATTAAAGTTGAGTTTTGTAAAAATTCTTGCTGTTGTTGCAGGTATGTTTTCAGGAAAGATGGAAGTCCAACTGCGTTGCTGAAGCAGGGCGACGGACTTTTCTTCTTTTTTTCAGATGAGCGGATGAACTCTGGTTAAACTTGTTCAAATTTGTCAGTGAGATTTAATAAAAAAAAATTAAAAAAAACATAAAAATCCTCCCCGACTTTATTCTTTATTTGTCTTCTAAGCTGTCGCATGATATTTAGGACATTTTGAAAAACTACATTGTTACACCGATTTCCTGCAGAAATTTATTTCATTATATATTAATGATGTCATACATAAAGTTTTTGTTTGTATGGGCAAAAAAAAAAAAAAAAAAAAAATGCATTTCTTCATCCTTTTTTTATTCTTGTTTTTAGTGTCTAGTTTTTATCTCAGATAAATGCACTCAAGACAACAGAGATAATAGAAATGTAAAAGATAGATTAAAAGCTAAAATGACTAAGAGCAGTGAAATAGTGTTGTTGTTTTTTTTTATTCATCACAAATTGATTTTATTTTTCTGGTCGACAACCGTCTTATTAATGGCCTGTCAATCATCTGTGAAGCACTTTGAAACGCAAAACAAAATGTACGAAAAGTGCTAAAGAAATAGAGTTTGATTGATTTACCGTGATGACATCATTGTGTAACTTTCCTCTGTGTTTGAATCTCTATGATGACAACAGCAGGTGCGTCTAACAACCATTGTTCTGTACGATAGATGTTTCCTCTCCACAAACAGTGAGTTCCTGTTTGTGTCAGTAGGCGGAGCTAAAAGAGCCGACGGCCTGCCGTCTCCACACCGAGAGGAAACACTGAACGTTCACCCTACGGGAGGAAAAGACTTTCAGTTAATGTGCATTTAATTTAAAGGTAAGACGTTTGTATTAACAATTTATTTGGAAAAAAGTTTCTGGTTCATATATTTTAGTTTCTCCTCCATAAGTGTCATTTTCAATGTGGAAAAGCCTCTAAATTTACACATTATTATACACGCATGTCTTCATTTTATTGCAAATTTAGTTGTAGAAATATCTGTACTTGTATCTTTTGAACTTGTTTAAGAAGTGACATTTTATTAGTGTTTGTGTGGGGCTCGTTTACCTTCATTAGATTTATTAGATATTATCAGTCTGAAATGTAGCGCTGGTTGGGTTTTTTTTCAGATAATGAATAAATGTAATTTGATTAAGTGCGTGTTGGTAAGCTGGTACTTTGAAGCTCTAGTCGGATCCTTCCGTCTGAGCAGATAACCAAGTGTCAGGTTTGTTTGGGGCTTCTCAGATTTACCACGTTACAGTAAAAGTACACAAACATAGTGAAATGCAATAACTTTCCTTGACCGATCAGCTGACAACCCAGCTGTCAATCAAAGCTACACAGCCCTCAATTATGCAGTTGTCACAGATACACAACTTAGCTGTAGAGGTCAGAACCGTTGTTTTGTACCGGGCGTGTAAACGTGTTTATTTCTGCTGCAAAATTAGCTGCTTTTAACACACCAGCCTCTGGTGGCCATTTAAGGAACTGCAATTTTTGTGACTTCCTGCTCTTAGACTTAATTTTTTTTTTTTTTTTAGCCTTGTCATATAAAAGTTGCAACTTATGATCCCCGAAAAGATTTCTGCCTTTGTTTTTTTTCAACTCTGTTGTCAGTTTTCATCTGTTTTTCATCTTTAATTTTGCACGAGCTAAAACAACATTCGAAACTTAATTTGCAGAGAAGCGCAGCTAAGTTATCCGTAATATTTATCCTCTTTGAATTGAGGTCTTAAAAGTTATTGGTCACCAAAACCTGCGTAGAAAAAAAAAAAAAAAAGTTGTCAGAAAATGCGTCCCGGACGAAGCCACGTATTTAATTCCACCTGTCCGTCCGTCCGTCCGTCCGTCCGCTGTGTCTGCAGCTCGCGATGCCGCATGGCTGCATCGCTGGTGTTCAGACTGCACGACGGCGGCCCGGAGGTGGTGAGGGAGGTGCTGCTGGAGCGAGGATGGGAGGAGTACGACGCAGGGCGGCGGGAGGAGGAAGACTGGAACCTGTACTGGCGCGGCTCCGCCTTTCGCAACTCCCAGTATCGCGACCTGCTGCCGTGGCAACGCCTCAACCACCACCCCAAAACGGCTGGCATCACGCGGAAGGTGACGGGTCCCGACGCGTGTTCATCGAAACGCAGAGTTCAGTTGTTTGCAGCAGAATAAAAACTAACATAAGTAACATATAGCAAAGTACTCAGGTTTGATGTCGACTGTGTTTTGCAGTAGAATCCCACTTTTGAGATCTGATCGCAGTGTTTGAACAATCTAGACATCAAAGATCAACGGGGCCTTAACAAAGAAATTAGGAGACAGAAAACCAAAACAGAAGTCGGCTATCGAGAGATTTCAGTAAAAGAAAGATCTAACGGGATGATTTGTGGTTCTTTGGAAGGACTGCTTGGCTCGCAACCTTCGCCGGATGAGAGCCGCGTTCGGTTCGTCCGTCTACAACTTCAGCCCCACCGCCTTCATCCTCCCCAACGACTACACCCGCTTCCTGGCCGAGTACGACAAGCTGCGCGCGGCCGGCGGGCCGCCGGCCTACTGGATATGTAAGCCCGTGGATCTGTCCAGGGGGCGGGGCATCTTCGTCTTCGGGGACGTCAGGGACCTGGTCTACGACTGCCCCGTGATCGTCCAGCGCTACGTCAGCGACCCGCTGCTCATCTCGGGCTACAAGTTCGACCTGCGGCTCTACGTGTGCGTGACGAGCTTCCGCCCGCTCACCGTCTACATCCACCAGGAGGGGCTGGTGCGCTTCGCCACCGAGAAGCACGACCTGTCGTCGCTGGGCAACCCATACGCCCACCTTACCAACACCAGCATCAACAAGCTGGGCGCCTCCTACGGCAGCGAGAAGGGCCGGGTGGGCCGCGGCTGCAAGTGGACCATGAGCAAGTTCAGGCACTTCCTGCGCGGCCAGGACGTCGACGAGCTGCTCCTGTGGCAGCGGATCAGCGGCATCGTCACGCTCACCCTCCTCGCCGTGGCGCCGTCCGCGCCCCCCTGCCCCAACTGCGTGGAGCTGTTCGGCTTCGACGTGCTCGTCGACGTGAGGTTCAAGCCGTGGCTGCTGGAGGTCAACTGCAGCCCGGCGCTGACGCTGGACTGCCGGGCGGACGTGGCGGTGAAGAAAGGGCTCGTCGGCGACCTCGTCGACTTGATGGACTACACGTCGGTCGACGTCTTGAGGGAGGGAGCCTACCGGCGGGGCGGGAGCAGGCGGACGTCTTTGGACCGCCCGTCGCACGTTCCCGCGCTCTCGCGGGGACCGTCGCCGAGGAAAGGGCGCGCGAACGAGACGTCGCGGGCTGAAAGGACGAAGCAGAGACCGTCCAGGCAACGCGCCTTCGTCGCCGACTACCAAAGACGCCTTCCCCCCGTAGGCCGGGCCGGAGTGTTTAACACTTCTGGTAGCCGCGGCGACCGCAGCCGGAACGTGATACCCGGCCCACGCTCAAGGACAAACGCGTCGACGGCGAACGAGCCGCGTCCGGCCGGCTGGAAGCTACCGAACATTTACAGGTATTTACAGACACGGCAACGACAAATGATCGATGATCAATGATCACTATTACTCACCACGATGATTTACAACGGAACTTTAAAAGTGTTCGTAGCTCCCGGGTCTGAAAAACGAGGCCCGATGCGGAAGAGCCTTAAAGCTGCAATACCACCGAGCGCCTCTAGAGGTCGGCTCCAAAAAGCCTCCATAGACTCCCATTAAAACGTTTCTGACTAAATTCTAAGTCAATACATTTTCTCCACGAGTTATCTCGGTGTTGTTCGCTAAAGTCGCTCTTTCTTATTCGTTTTCTGGAGGTCCATCTGAAAATAATTCCTCATTAATTCAAATATAAGCGTAAAAAAAGACAGGCAGATACATTTTTGTTGGATTTTTAGTAACTTAGTATTTTTGTGTTAATTGATAAAACCTGTGAAGTAGTAAGTAGTAGTAATGTTTCATAGGGTTTTTTTTTACATAATAACTAACAGTCAACAAAAAAAAAGAGTCATTTCAATCGAACACATGTGAACGTATTACCATCATTGGTATTAGATCATTCTCGGTTCCAATAACAACTTAAAGTTTAACTTGACCTAAATTTAGTTTCAGAAGCTTTTCATCATTTTGTTAAAAACTACATTTCATGTCTTCAAAAAAAATTGCAAAAGTTGTGGTAGGAAGCAGCAGCTGCAAAAACAAAAGCCGCTTCGGGACAAAATAAAAAAAAGGTCCCGCCACGCTAACATGTCCAACGTTGTGATCGATCCGCAGCCGGAGTCACCGGCCCGAGAGGATCGACGGAACCGCAGCTCCGAGAGGACAACACGTTCCTCCGCTCCGAGTCGGAGACTTCATCCGGACGTTCCCGTTTAACGCGGCCACCCTGAAGGCCTCGCGGCACGAACTGGACGTTGCGACGGTCGTACAGGAGCTGCACCGTCTGACGGGTCGGCTGGCTTCGGGCCGGTCGGACGGGACGAGGCGGAGGACGGAGGAGGAGGCGAGGACGGACGCGGACGGTGAAGACGACTTTGATTCACTGTTGTGGGGGCCGAAAGATCCTCCGCTGCTCAGTCGGTGCTTCAAACCCTCTGAAACCACGAAACTACACCGCTGATCTCAGACCAGGTGACCCGATGAGGCGTTCACAGGTTGTCGTAAAAGAAAAAGACTTGGGATGTTTGTGTGAAACAAATTGGTTTTTTTACATTTTTCTTTCTAGATTTGCTGCTGAGCTCTGAACAAGCGACAACCAGCAGCGACGTCACCCGTCGGTTCGTGAACGGCCATTGTGAAGCCTCGAGTTAGAATTTTGGCCGTCGCCATCTTTGCCGGTTCGGAGCAGGAAGTGACCATATTTGGACGAGTGGAGGACCTGATTTGATCTGATTGGAAACCCCGGTGATACTGCGTCCCGCCCACCGATGGGCGTAACCTGACTGCACCACAGGCCTGTCAATCAAACAGACACGCCCCCAAAGACACAGCTTTTTGAATCTTCTTTTCTAATGAATGAGGGATTATTTTCAGATGGACCTCCAGAAAACTAATAAGAAGGAGTGACTTTAGCTAACAACACCGAGATAACTGATGGACACATTTTATTCACTTTGGATTTGATGAGAGAAGTTGAATGGGAGTCTATGGAGCCGGAGGCTTTTTGGAGCCGACCTCTAGTGGCACTCGCTGGTATTGCAGCTGAAGACACTTCTGGATCAGAACCATTTTACAGACCTGGAAGCTACGAACTCTTTTATATCCGGTCTATGACTGACATGTTTGTTTTTCTAAGAAAGAATAAATATGTACAATACATATGTAACATTACATTAAGGCTGTATGTTTAATTTCAATTCCCTTGTTTTCCTTTTTGTTTGTATTGCAGAAACCATATTATCACTCAATTCTGTGTAAAATAATTTCTTTACGCCAAAGATTCTTCCATGTAAAAGCAGTCAGATTAAATCACTGCGTTATAAGCTGTTATCAGTTTTTTTTATTTGATTTTTTTTTA
The DNA here is from genome assembly GCF_029030835.1 of Brachyistius frenatus. Taxonomy (NCBI): domain Eukaryota; kingdom Metazoa; phylum Chordata; class Actinopteri; family Embiotocidae; genus Brachyistius; species Brachyistius frenatus. Next base: position 159,360 of record NW_027210995.1, on the reverse strand, counting down.
TTATTAAAGATAGCAGAGCGTTTATCAGTGCTGAAGAATGAACTCACACGTGCACTAATTTTGAGAGTAAACGATGCCTCTGACGTGAACTCGGCCTGACGCGTACTTGGTTTCCTGTCGTCCGTTGGCGTAGACGGTCTTCACCGTCCCGTCGGGATACTCTCTCCTCTTGTACTCGGAGGTGTGGACTTCTCTCTGACCGTTGGGGAACTCCACCATCTTATCACCTGACCTGAAGGACAAAATAAAAGTCCAGGAAGCAGAAATGACCTAAAAAAAAAACATTTTTAACTTTTTTTTGTTTATTTTAAATAATATTTTAGTAAATATAATCTAAACGTTGATACTAGATGTCCGTCGTAACAAAACCATCCGTTAGGGCTGCGTAATTAATATCCTATTTCCTTTCTTTCCTTCACACACTTTAAGTAACTAAAATCCACATTATTCTTGATTATTCATCAAAAAATCGCATCATGTAAATCTTTTTATGAAGCACCAACAGTCTTGCCTACAATATTATTGAAATATTGAGGTATTTGTTAAAAACTATTATTTCACGTTTCAGCTCTAATATCCATAAATTCGCTTCAGAATAATATTTAAAAAAATACTTTTTTTTAATAAAAAAAACTGCAAAAAGTAAATTTAACATCCTTTTAAGAGACGATTTGACAAAATGTTAAATAAATTAAAAAGCAAACTTGTGACTGACATTGGAGACATTGCTGACTGTTTTTCCACGTGTTTTGTTTAATTGATCTGTTTTATTGTAGGATTTTGTATATAGTTTTAGGTATGCTGGATTTTAATACGTTTATAAGTTTGACCAGGTCTCCTTTGTGAAAAGAGATTTTTCCAGCCTTAAAGTCAATTTCAACGCCAACTCTTAACCGTATATGTTGAAGTTTGAACGTCACGTCGTGTTATTGGTTTCCCCTCCCGGTGCATTAATATCGTTCATTTATTCATGAGCAGACCCGTCAGCTGCCTGGCAGCTAGCGGCTCTGTGACCCCGCAGACACCCTGACGCTCATCCCTCCGTAAAGTAATGACTCCAGTCTCACGCCGAAAGCCGAACGACGGTGCCGTCGGGGAAGATCGTCGCCTCGCTGCCGTCGGGCTCCGAATACTTGACGGTCTGGTCCGGAAACAGGATCTCTCTCTTCCCCCCGGGGTGTCGCCTCTCTGTTACCGAAGGAGACGCGTTATGAGGGAAATACAACACTGGGAGGCCGTCGTCACTTAAAACTTTTTCCATTTTGGGAGATGTTCAGGTTTAATCTGATACGTTCCTCCGGCTGGCGACCGATCAGACCAGCGTCGACTCTTGGTTTTACGAAGGGACGTTGACATTTACATTTACATTACATGATGACATCTGTACATGGGACAACTTTCACCCGAGCAACGATGTTCATAATGAGATTTATATAATCTTTCCATAGTTATCAACAATACGTTGTTCTTTTTTTTGTGTTTTTTTTTTTTGGCCACTTGGGGGCAGCAGAAACAAGTTGTGAACACTGACATCATCCTCTTCGTTGATATCGTGAACTCGTGAGCAAAACTTGGAACTAAATTAAAACATGTAATCAGAATGTATTCACATCGTGGCCAATTCGCTCTCAAAATATAACACTTTTTTTGGTTGGTGCCATCTCCGTTTCCACGGCAACGCCTGGGGCGTGACTTATAACTGGAAAACAAATCAGTCACGTCGGTAGACTCTCATGTAACGCACGCAGCGTTTGCTGCTCCAGGAAGTAGCTCCGACCCTTAGCAACGACCCTAGTAACGGAGAGGATTTCTACGTGGTGGGGTTTCTAAAACTGAATAAACACAGCGCAGAGAAACACTAAACTGCTTCGCTAGCTCAGTCTTGTTGTAACTGAGATTTCTGCTGGAAAAAAAACTAACAGTTTTCCAGAGCTTCGCATAATACAAAAGTATAAATAATAAAAAATAACATATATGTAACCATTTCCAAATGTCACGACACGTTTTGAATCGAACTAAATATTCTGCTTCGATCCAAAGTTATTGAAGTTTAGACTTTCAAAAAACGGTTCGCGCTTCGGTCCGACGCGGATAGTTACGACGTTGCCATGGAGACGGCGGAGTGATACTTTGATTGTCTTGATTCGAGCGCGTTTCCAAACGTACAGTCGACCAATCAGATCTCTTCGTTGGAACCGCTCGTTTGTATAAATACTGATTGCAGTCACTTTAAAAAAAAAAAAAAAAAAAAGACGAATATACGATATGAAATGTATAATTATATAAAATCCGCTCGCTCACCGATCTGCTTGTTGGCGAAGCGAATGACCGTCAGACCGGTCGGGTAGGTGGTCTGCGTCGTCTGCGAAGCGGCGTAGTGATACACCTGTAACGCAAGATCAAAAAGAGAAAAAAAAAACCCATTAAAATCACCGTTTGATAACGAAAACAATAAAAAAAAGGATGATCAAAGTCCTGGTGGGAATAACGTCCGTCAGCGCACCTCCTTCCCGTCCTCCTGAGTGAGTTTGATGTCTCCGTTGAGGAACGTGACTGTTTTTGTCCCGTTGTTCGGAGTCACCGGGTCGCAGCCGTCGGGTGAAAGCGGCTGCACCTCGAGATCAAAAACAAATCTTCGTGAGGTCGAGAGTTCATCTGCAGCGCTTCAGGTCCGTCGATTACATTTTAATTATCGTGTATATTCTTATCAGTGTAGGTCTCAAAATCATTAACTACCCTCCAGCTACTAAAATATTTGTAAGTGCCGCAAACTTTTTTTTTTTTTTTTTTTTGCTGCGTTGAAACTATTTTACACATCAAATGGAAAGTGTGCTATTTTATTTCATTCATAGTTCATCAATGTAAAACTAAAACTAAAAAAAAAAAAGAAGTGCAATTTGATTTGTTTATTTTATATAATAATTGTGCTGTCAGAGTCCCATATTTTTTTTTGATGGGTTTAAATGAAGTGCGTAATTTATGGTTATACATTCAAATGGTGTTTGATTAATAAATGTTCATTTTTATTTCATTCATGACACATCCAATTGCAATTTTATTTGTTTATTTTATATAATAATTGTGCTGTCAGTGTCCTATATATATATATATATTTTTTTTTATGAGATTAAATGGAGTGCGTAACTTATGGTTATACATTTAAATGGTGTTTGAATAACACATTTAGATTTGATTGAACTCATAACACATTCAATTGCAATTTTATTAGTTTATTTGCTGACCCATTGGCTCCGAATTCAGTTTAAGACTCGATTTATTGACACTTTAATGTCGTATTTTGTGAATTTCTTTTGAACCTATTTTACTTCGGAGGGTAAAATCAAGTTCGGGGCGGCGACGCGCCGCAACATATCGACTTTCACATCATGAACATGTAATGAGGTCACTCAGTGCTTTTGACACCATCTTTCGTCAGGCCCTCATGAATTATTGCCAGGAAGTGGGGAGGGGGGTGGGGGGGGGGCTTAAGAACCACTTAACGGCGTATCATAGATCATAGACTTGAATAATTTGACACCGACAAACGATTTACACGGCGGACACAAAGGTGACCTTTCTGCACAAAGCAAACAAACACGGAGGAGTTGTAACGTGGAGGGAAAAAAATAAAAAATACAACACTTATGGAGTTAAAAGCGCAACGATAAGTATCCGAGCACCTTTTTCTCTCTAATAAAGGAAGTTAAACTCAGAGCCAGCAGAGGGCAGCGTGGCTTCGTTTATTTCCTGACGGAGAGCATTTTTAAACCCGAGAGAATCTCTGCGTAAAAGGCAAAAACAAAAGTCATCAGCATCCCGGAGACCGCAGAGGGAAATGTGTTTTTGCCAAAAGCTGAATGAGAGCAAATTGAATTCTCCACATAATGCACGTTTTTTTTTCTTATCGGATGAACGGGGTTTTGAAATATTGATTTTTTTTTTTTTATTTTTTTAAGGGATTGCATTTCCAGTAATAAAAAAAACAGATTTAATTAGTTTATGAAACAGTGGATCTCGTGGAAGAACAACTCGTACAAACAGATGTGGTTCTTTATGTGGAAAATAAAAGCAATATGTAAAAGCATTAATGGTATTTATTTTTATTTTCCTGTACTTGAACTGTATTAGTTGTCCATGAGTCATATATTGACCCCAAAAAAAACATGCATGGATTTTAAATATGATTAAAAAAAAAATTCACCCCCCAAAAAATATAACTTAGAAAAGCTTCTTTCAAACTTCATATTCTTTTCGTCAGATTATTTTTGGGAGCATATTATTGTGTCAGTGTCACATGGAGGTTCATAATAATCATTCTTGAATTGAAAGATGTTTTTTAGAGCGTCATTTTATGTCTGACTGCAGCTGTAGCATTAATATTTCATGAATTTGGGTCCTTTACTTCTAACGCGGATAAACTCGTCATAAATAAACTCGCGGCAGGATTTGACGCTCTGAGGTGTGAAATTCCTCTTTTTTATTCAAATGTTGTTGTTTTTTTTAAAGCTGAAACGTCTCCCGAAGGAAACAGAGCAAGCGGCCTTATATGGACATCTCTTTTTCTTTTTTTTTTTTTGGAGGGGGGGGGGGTTTCGTAATGCAGATGATAAAATCTCACATACAGTATGTGCACCTCGTCACAAACAAGTGGCTTTCATCAACAAACAAGTTATGACATGCTGTCCAGTCAGTGAGTTTCTATGAGCAAACCTGAGAGAAAATGAAAATATTGTTGCATGAGGCCAAAAAGAAAAAAACAAAACCTGAGTACATGGCTGAAACTGTAGAGGACACCTGTAAACATTAAATGTATAAGCAGAACTTACGCACTTTATTTAAACCCAATTTTTTTTAAAAATATAGGAGACTGAGAGCACATTTATTATACAAAATATATAAATAACATTGCGATTGATGTGTTTTACAGTGAACCTGTTTAACTGAGAATTAAATCAAATCAACACTTTCCATTTGACATGAAAAATGCTTTTATACAGCAAAAAAAAAAAAAAAAATTGAAATTTTAAGACAATTTTAAGTTCTTTCAAAACATTTAATTTCACAATTTTTGTAGCTTTATAAGAGAGTTGTTCGTTTTGGTTTCACGAAAAAAACAAAAACGATAAAAGCTATATTACAGTATAGTATTAAAGTATATTTTACCTCCGTCAGCGCAGGCGTTGCTGCAGTGCCTCCGCCGGCCACCAGGCGGCACCGCGGCCTCGCCGACAGTTTCCTCCTCAGGTCGGCGTTTTCTCTCGTCAGCGCCTCCAGCTGGCGTCGAACTACCGACCAATCGGAGTCTCTCTCCTCCACCTGCCGCCTGAGATCCTGCGTGTGCACACGTACGCACACCACACACACACACACACACACACACACACACACACACACACACGCACACACACACACACACACACACACACGGAAAACATGCAGCTCTCATACGTGACTCGTGTTGATCTGATCAGGTGGGAGTGTGTTTGTAAATGTTTGCACAGATTTAGGCCACAGTGGGTTTAACCTCTCTCCATCATCATCATCATCATCATCATCATCATCATCATCATCATCGTCATCGTCATCGTCATCACACCCGATGAAACCAGAAAACAGGAAATACCTTCGAGCTAATGAAGGTCAAGAAGTGACGATGATCCCAAATAACCCAGCAGCTGATAAACTTCCCTCTCTGATGTTTCTGCCGTCGTCCCACTTAATATGCAGGATTTTGCAAGATTGAAAACACATGTTGAATTGATTGTTTTTTTTGTTTTTATTTAAATGTTTTACGGCGGGGTCATACAGCTGAATCAACACTTTTCTAAAACATAAAACATACGTATTCAATCTCGCTAAATCTTGCGCTCAAATCCAGATTTTGGTATTCTGAAGTCGATGCAGTTTTTTGGGGGTAAAACCGAACCGCGTGTTTAAAAAAATAAATAAATAAAAAGCTTCTCTGCAAAATGTTTTTTTTTTTTTTTTCTCCCTCAGAGTCTCGAAGAAGTTGCTTTTTTTTTTTTTTTTTTTAAAGACTTTAACGCTTGTAAAGGACGTTGAATCGCGTCTCGTGATTGGAGCCGATCTGCACAGAAACCTGTTCTGGTTTTTGTTTTTCTGCTCGACTTCACACGAACCCGGCGGCCACGTTAAACCCTTCCTGTAAAAACCCAGCGACACCTGAGGCCTTTTATTTGCTACAAAAACACAGTTCGCACGGTGGACTCTGCCGGTATGTCAAATACTCTGCGTGTGTCAAAGAGCCGCCACGCCCCGCCGAGGTGCACTAATCGTCTCCAGCAGCGACTTGTCCTGGACGGCACAAACGCAAAGTCATCCAAAACCTCCAGCTCACGCGGCTGATACTCCGGCTTTCAAACAGAAACCCGGTCGGGTTTTCTGGGTACGACGATGAATAAATCGGCATTAGTCAGACGTTGGAGTTTCCCAGCAGCGATGTATTGTCGTCCAAAAGAAAGGAGGCGAACGGTCGGGTTTCACGCTTTCCTCGGACTCTCAATGCTTTTGTCGAATCGCTGAGGTGGAAAGTAATTCCTGAGGAGAGCTCGTTATCTCAGAAATTGCAGCACCGGCGCTTCCAGTTCTGCTGCATAACGTTGCTGCGGGAGGTGGGCGGCGTAGAAGGAAGGATTCAGACACGATAGTAGATTACTATAATTATTATTATTATTATTAACTCTGACACCAACAAGTTTCACAAGTCCACCTTTGATACGCCTGAAGAAACCAATCAAAATGACTGTATACAGCTCAGTGTGTGTGTGTGTGTGTGTGTGTGTGTGTGTGTGTGTGTGTGTGTGTGTGTGTGAAACAGGCCCATGATGTCATGTGAAGCGGTTTGTTAAGCAACCAACTTCCTAATAGTCAAACCAACATATTCTGCAGCTTAAAGGAAGCGACAGGTGATCTTTTCATCACCGTGGATAAATCCAACCGAAACAACTGTTTCACCGCAGATTTAAAAAAAAAAAAAAAAAAAAATCCTTCGCTGTAAACCGTCGTGACGAAGGTGGGCTTTTAATTGAAGATGCAAAATTTTAAAAAAGGTATTACATTTAAAAAAAAAAGAAAAAAAAGAGAAAAAAAAAGACCGACCTGGACTTGGCTGGATTCCAGTTTGTGCCGACTGCAGTGATTTCTCGTTGCTCTTTCGATATTATCCTCCGCGCAGCCACTCGTGAACTCATCCGCTCCTTCTCTGATACACAGACAAAGAAACTTATGAAAGAGATATTGCAAAACAGTACAAATAATCATGACACTTGCGAGTCGACGGCCACGGCCGTCGCAGGAAGCCGGAGGAAGGCGGTGACGAGACGAGCGGCTGGAAATCAGCGACGGAATCTTCCAAATGGAAAAACACGTGGACACGACAAAAAAACAACAACTCCGTGAACCGTGTTGTTATTTTCAGTGTGTTATGTTCATTTCTCAACAAAGACTCAAGTTTGATGAATATATTTTGTACACGGAAATAAACTAATCCTCCTTTTTTTATGCTTTCAATATCAGACAGGCGGACCACCAAACACACCAGAGCCCGACCGATACCGGATCTTGGAGGCCGATGTCGATATTAGGGAGTAAAAACATTATATAATGTATACAGAGTACATATAAACACACTGTTAATGCAATTATTCCTCAAATATGGTTATTAAATACTTTTGACAAAAGATCTGTACTGGACGTGGGATATTATACCGTTTATAGTCAACACTGATATCAGTCAACTGAAACAGGAAACTTTACTGGACTCGACTGAAAAAACATAAACAGAATCATTTCTTAGTTACTTCAAGCTTCTTTTTCTGCATTATGTTCTGCAGAGAGAGTTTTGATATTGTTGTATATTGGCCAACATATATAAATATATATAAAAACCTTCTTCAAAAAAAAAAAAAAAAAGTTCTAAAACACAATGAAGTACCAAAGTTAGTACGATTCATTGAGGCAACGGGAACGATTTCTGAACCAGATTTAGAAAAGTAAATCCATCCGGTGTTTGCCGATGACATTTAACTTAAAGCTTGAAATATTAAACAATAAAAAGTTGTTGCCGGGGGGAAAATCCAAGGACCGCCGGATTCCTTATGATTCATCCCGCAAAGCATCATGAACGATCTGAATTTCACGGCGATCCGTCACGTAGTTGTTGAGATATTTCAGTCTGACAGAGTTCAGTCAAGATTTTACCGACTAAAACGGGTACAAGATAAAAACAAATGTTTAAAAAGAAAACCTCCATTCGTTGCTCCGAACATGAGGTTGTAAAACTTTGCAGGTGATTTGACATTTAAGCTGACGGGAGATAAAGCAGGGCTGTTTTGTTTTTTTAGTGGGTCAGATTTGCTGTTTGCGTGCAGTCTGGAGGAGGGAAAGAAAAGATAGTCAAACGAGAAACTTACAACGTGGGCACCACGCTGCGCTGATAATAAAACAACAACACGACACCGACTTCCTCTCCGGCCGCTGCAGAGCTGCTAACGCGACAGATTGTCGATCGGTCGATAAGATGAACGAAACAGGACGGCAGCGAAGTGTTCTACCTGTGAAATCCCCGTACAGCTCGCGTCTCGTCCAGATCTTCGCTTTTCTTTTCTGCTTTCAGAGATCGAATCTTCGAGAGTTTCCCTGTAAAGTAAAAAAAATAATAATAATAATTGTTTTTTTTAATTTAAAAAATACTCACGTATGAGATCACGTCCTCTTTTAATTGAATTGATGGGAGACATAATTGTATTCACATAAGGGACGGCAATAAAGTGAGTGTCTTTGGTTGTTTGTTTTGAATGTTTAAACATTTCACTTTTTTTCTTAAAATTCAGGGTCCATTTTTGCACTGACGGGAAGAACGGTTCCAGCTGAACCTGAATCTGCATCCGTTAGGGCATCTGACTGCTGTTTGAAATTTAGAAAAATGTAAGAATTGTAAATCTCTTCTTTGATTTTTAAAAAAAAAATTAAATAAAAAAAAGCAGGATTTTGTGACATCACAAAAACACGATGTGGAAACTCAAAACCTGCAGCGCACATCTACTAAGAACTGACTTTTAAGTAAAAGTGGGGGACAGCGGTTACACTTTTGAAAAGAATTATACTTAAATTGTCTTAGATTGTGCATTTTTAACGGAGGAGTAAATGTTAAGTGACGATTCTTTTTTTTTTTGTTTGTTTAACGGACACATTATCTTTCAAAGAAGAGGATTTAAAATGTCCTTCGAGAGGTAAAACTACAGGATAAAAGTCAGAAAAAAAGTCGTCTCTCCACCAGCCTCGAACTGACCTTTCACCCCGTCGACGCGTTCCCTCCTCTCCCCTCCGACGGACTCGCTCTCCGTCTCCCCGGGCCCGTCGACCCCGTCTTCGACCCCGTCTTCGACCCCGTCTTCGACCCCGTCGCCGACCCCGTCGCCGACCCCGTCTTCGCCTCCTCGTGCTCGGCCGACCGGCTCTTCTCTGTCGGCGAGGTCATCCGTTCGGACTCGCGAGGGAGGACGAGCGCCAGTTCGTGGCGGGGGAGGAGCGGCGAGGTCGGTTTGTTCTTGGCGGCGGACCTGGGAAAAGTCCCGAGCCCGACCCCCGACCTCCGTCTGGATCCGAGGCCTTTGAGGAACGCGGAAATCGGAGCAGCGGGAGTCTTGTGGAATCTCAAACTCTTGGCCGCTCTCGGGCCGACGGGTCGGAGGCCGGTCGGCGGCCTCGAAAATGTTTCCGTCCGTCCTGGAAATGCCAGACATTTTTTTACAAAGTTGTAAAATATCGGCGTTAATAAAGCAAAGTGGTGGAACATAAATTCATTTACTTTAGAGGCAAATACTGTCTGACAGCTTCACTTACCCTTTAATGTACGATTGACTCACACCCTTCGTTGTCCACGCATTCTCTAAATTTGGTGACTTTTAACTTGAAATTTGCAGATAAACCGAAGGATTAAATGTTCCTTCATGTGCTGAGAAGTTTTATCCGACTTCTTCATCTAAATAAACTGTTTTTAAAATGCCCGGAAAACAAAATTCGGAGCTTCGTACGAGGTTCTCGCAGGACGGAGACGCCACAAGGACCTTATAGAATATTTGGGATTACTGTAGATTAAACCGACATTATGTAAAGGAGTTAAAATCAACACCTTAGTTCTTATTTCTTATCGTGTACTTTTACTTTTCATACTTCTTGCACATACTCTCATGTCTGACACGTTGAGGATTGAGTGGTATTCGTACTTTTACTTCGGTAAAGGACCTGGACACTTCTTAAAGCACGGACTAAACAGGTTCAAGGACAGTAGAGGGGCACACGGTGAGGTGAACTCTGGAGGGCAGCAGTGCGAGTACCTGTTTTCAGGGTCAGCTGACAGGGAGTCAGAACCGGGCGGGTCCAGGTCTCCTCCTCGGTGTCCGGTCGCTGCCTTTGATGCATCTAAACGGGAACGTTAGAAAAACTGGTAAAGTTGCAGAGAAAACGAATGAGGAACGGGTGATGACACGTTATTAGAGGACAAACTGGCACATATTAATGAATCATTACGTGATTAATAGAATAAAAGAAGAAGCTTTCTTCAGACGTCATTCGTGATTGATTCTGAAGGAGCTGCTGGTAACTCACGAGCGTTCACTACTGACGCCTGAGTCATCGTTTACAGGATGACGAGGTAAAAAAAAACCCGGCAAATAATGAATAATCATGACGTAATGGAGGACTTTTCGCAGATACTTATAAAGTAATCGTTTCTAAGTGCTGAATCTGTTTCGTAGTAACTCATCATTTACCACAAAAAGACTTTTGGTGTCGTTAATTCTCAAGTTATTCCACGAAGGAGCTTAATTCATTAACTCCAAACAAGAAAAATGTACAAATGACTTCCTACTTAGTTTTAAATGTTTACTTGGAAAACATGTCATTAGTGAAGGTAAAACTAAGGTAAATACAAAGAATTATTACATCTACATTTTAGGCAGTGAAACACAAAATCTTAACAAAATTAAGAAAATACAGAAACAGGACAGTTATATTTTGGATAACTGGCTCGTAGAGGACATGCAATTATAAGCTACGGAGCAAAATCATTATCGGCCAACGTCCATCGGTGTGGACGTATATGAAGACACGGAAACCAAGCGTGTCACATTCTGCTTTGTTGTCATCTGTAAATATAAATCCCCCCTCCTCCTCCCCCCCCCCCCATAAAACCCTCAGTTTAATGCAATCAGAGCAGCGGGACAAAACTTTTAACATCCGAGCAGCGAGATCAGAAAACGTGCGTGAATGTGCCGGTTTCTGTTTGCCAAACTTTGTTTTGTAAGTCGAACCGAGACGTGGTTCGCTTCGTCTGGTTGCTCGTCACCGTTTATCTCATCGCGGTCGTGTTTTGACTTGAACTGAGAGCTCCTCAGAAAACATCTGGATCAAAACAACGTTTGTTTTAATGTTTTTTTTTTGTTTGTTTTTATATTTCTTAAGAACAACAACAGTCCTCTTATATGAGTGTTTCTGATTGACCGGACTATTTATGTAAATGCATGTTACGGAGAGCAGCAGCAAGGATACGATTCTGAAACATTTAAATTGAAATGTTACGACTATAACTTCTGTTCCCTGAAAGGAGAAGGAACGCGGTTCACCGCTTATTGTATGTTATATGATATGTTATATGATGTTATATGATATGTTATATGATGTTATATGATATGTTATATGATGTTATATGATATGTTATATGATGTTATATGATATGTTATATGATGTTATATGATATGTTATATGATGCCATATGATATCTCGGCCCCGGTGTGAATCGACTGAAAAGGAACTGAATATTTTTAGTACAAACTGGTAACGTATTACAGTAACTAGTGAAGCTATAAAGGTAGTTTTGGGTCTTATTTTTGATTAAAGTTATAAAAGACAGTTTTGAGTGCAAATTTCTCACAATCAAAAAACAAGTTTGTGAGTAAAAACATTTGATCTGAGAATACGATATTGTTGAAATTGCAAGCAAATTCTCCCTCACAGTTTTATCGGTTTTGGTCACAGACTTACGAAACCAGCTTTATTTTTTTCATTGTGTCACAAAAAGTTGTGATTGTGAATCAGAAGTGTGAAACATCTGGGTGCGAGTCAAAAACAGAAAGTGTTTTTTTTTTTGTTTTTAGATCTGAAAAAGGGAAGTCAAATTCAAGTCTGCGACCGAAATCAACAAAGTTGTGAGGGAGAATTGTTTTTTTTTGCAATCCAAATAATTTTTCACTCGGTTTCACCTTTTATCTTTTACGTTGCATTAAAAACACACAAAGCGAATAAAAAAAAAAAAAGTCTACAGGTTTGACATAGTGAAAGAGATCAGATGTTATCGTCCAGGTTTAAGCTAACTACTTTAATGACTTCCCTGCCGGTCCACTGCACAGCTGACTGAGTAACCCAATATACAATCACAGTATTGTCCGTGGAGGAAGTACCGGGGTGGGATGAGGGGTCACAGATCACATTTTTACGAAATCCGATGAGCGTCCGATAATGTCAACAAGAAGAGAAAGTCTACGGTCTGAACCCCAGGAATCAGATTAAAGGTAGATTGTGTCTTTTTTTTTTTTTTTAATTGCGAAGCCGTCCTCTGAGGAGGTCGCGTCCTCTCGCCTGAGAGGGAGTCTGGATCTTTTAAGAGTTGTCCGGACTTGTTGCCTGGCACGCCAGAAGCCCGAGAGCGCTGTCCCCAGCGAACCTTCCCCTCCGTCACTCATAGAAATCCTCCTCCCCTCGGGATGCTACATTCCACGCTTGCTTTTCCTTACATAGTAGAAAACATCGTGTAAATCTATCGCCGATTCCCATGGATGCTCAGCTTCTTCTTCTTTTTTTTTCTCGGCAGCATTTTTTGAACCCCTGCGGATTTGTTTTTTGTTGTTTTTTTTAAAGTTACACTGAGCTCATGAATCTCGGGTGCTGAGACACTTGAAAAGTTGACATTCATGAGAAAGGTCTTTTTTTTGTTCTTTTTTTTTGCGTCGCACAGTAGCTCGGTGGGATTTACCCAACGCTCTCCGAATAGCTAAACTCTCACGGAAATAGCAGGACGCTTTCCTGGGAAAGGTGAAACGTTCCCGCAGTGTGTTTTTTTTTCTCATTTAGACGGCTGCCTGTCAAAAGCCCAAATCAGCTTCGCGCTATCGGCGTCTGCACGTCCTCGCTTGGCTCACGTAGTCGTACGGGGGCTCGTCAGGGCTTCGCGCGGTCCACATTCAGCCTGCTTCAGAAAATCGACGCCTTCTTGGTGCTCGTTTCAATTTTTACAACCCCGTCTTCGTTTCCTTCTCAACAAAACAGTTGGATTTTTTTTTTTTTTTTTTTTTTTTTTTTAATATTTCAAAATGTGTTGTTTTTGTTTCATCAGGGTCCTCGTGAGACTCATTGGTGCAACCGGTGGAAAAGCAGCCGGTGACTCACCTCCTCAGGCATAAAAAAATAAAAAAAATAAAAAAGGGAGGAGCCGCAAAACACAAGGCTGGGCAGCAGCAACTCAAAGAGGACGTCTTCCATTCGCTCCCCCACACCGAGAGATTACTTCCAGACCTGGTTCTCTGACTCTCAGCGAACAGCAGGTTTAAAAAACACAATTAAAAAAAAAGGAAAGGAAACCTCAACCGGGGTTTGGAAATCAGAAACGCACACGCAAAAGGACAGAAAGAAGAAGTTAAAGAGGATCTCCTTTTTGTTTGTCTTTTCAACTTAAAGACACTAAAGGAACTTGCTTGGCAGGATTTTTTTTCTGGTGTTTGTGGGGTGAGACCTGCTCTTTGAAGTGATTTCCTCGTCGGATACGAGAAAAAAAGAAAAAAAAACCACTTCTCTCGCCTACACGCGGCGGTGTTTTTTTTTTTTTTTCACCTCTTTGGTAAGCTCGTAAAACGATATCTGCTCATTCACTCGGCCAGCGTGCGTCTGACTGACTTTTCAAATGGCACACAACGACACGATGCTTCAGGGCATCGAGGACTGTGAGGCCACGAACAAGATCCTCTACAAGTTCTACGCGGCCGTCATGATCGTGATCGTCATCCTGGCTCTGCCGCTGAACGCCTCGGTCCTCCACCTCTTCATCTTCAAGCTCAAGTTCTGGAAGTCCAACAGCAACAACGTCTTCCTCTTCAACCTGGTGCTGGCCGACATCCTGCTGCTCTTCTGCCTGCCCATAAAGGCATACAACTTCATCCTCGGGGAGCGGCGCAGCGGCAACGACCGAGTGTGCAAGGCCATGCTCTTCATGCTGTTCCTGAACCGCGGCGCCAGCATCGCCTTCCTCACCGTCACCTCCATCGACCGCTACTTCAACGTGGTGCACCCGGGGCGCAAGAACCTGCTGCGGGCGCTCAAGAAGTCGCCCCAGATCTCCATCCTCATCTGGCTGCTGCTGCTGCCGCTCACCATCCCCACCATGCTCAAGAACTTCGACTGCTGCAACAGCCACGTCAAGGACGACAAGGACGCCAAGGAGGCCACCCTGATCAAGGTGAGGGCTCGGGGTGGGGGTGAGGTTGTGTGTGTGTGTGTGTTTGTAACCATGCGGCAACACCGGTGGCTGCTGAGCAAGCAACTCTTTTTTTTTTTCTTTTTTTTTATTGTCATGACAATCGGTCTCGTTCGCGCAACGCGCCGAGTCGCTCGGACAAACGTGCGGACAAGAAGAAAGTGAAGTGTGATCGTGAATGAGGAATGTGACCCGGAGGAGGGTAAGGGGGGGGGCTATCTCATCCCAACGGCTCCACTTAACAGACGGTTTCCAAAGTTAGATGGATGTCTTTTTCTTGTGTTTTGTTTTTATCGCTGACTTTGGGATTCGTCTCGCGTGCTTTTTTTTTTTTTTTTTTTTTTTTTAAGGCTCATTTAGGGGACGGAAGTTGTTTTTTTTTTTTTTTTTTGGTTACCTACTCGGCATGCTCGTGCTATAAATAAATATAAAGACATCGATAGCATCGGACAAAAAAAAATAAAAGGAGGAGGAAATGCCGCTCGCAGTAAGATTTAAAGCACGATAGGGTCGTCTCGATACGACGCAGCGTGTCTATCGCTTCTTTAAATCACAACACATCAGAGTGGATTATTCTCATATTTCATGGCTGCTTACTAAACAGAGGTTGAGTTTAAAATATTGTTTGCGGTTGCCGGTAGTTTAACGGTGAAGTGACTTTATTTATTTGTTTTAACATATTTTGGTTTTTGCTTGATTTATTTTAACAGTTCTAATTTAGAGATTTAAGATTCTATATGAATAAAACATGTGAAATAAAATGCAACATAATAATGGCAGTGAATCCAGTCAAATGATTCAAACAAATTCAACAAAAAAAATAAAAATAAATGCCAGACTGTAAATAAGGAAGCTAAAACAAACAAAATGCTGCTTGAGCATAAATCCAAAAGTGTCTTTATAAAATGACAGAATTGTTTTTCTGCAGGATGAGGGACTGAACTTTTAACACTTGAAACACTTTTTGCTGCTATAATCTCTGCACTTTCACCAGCAGGACTTTTACTTGTAATAGAATACTTTTATTTTGTTCTATTGGTCCTTTTTATTTAAGTACAGGCTCCTGAGCGCTTCGTGTATCGTTGCCTTGCCGACTAATTTAGAAAAAAAAAAAAGCTAAACTGTCCTAAAACAGATTTAGTTTTCGGGAACATTTAGGCCAAACAACCAAGAATAACTGGATACTTGAGCTGATGTCTTCTCTGATTTATTCTCAGGATGTGGTGGACAGCTTGAGAGAGGTGGTCTTCTTCACCCAGATCGTCATCCCCTTCATCATCCTCGTCTACTGCACGGTGCGCATCGTCAACCGGCTCCGGAAGAAGACGGTCGGCGACAGGACCAAGCTGAAGAGGGCGGTCTTCCTGGTGACCACCGTCATGGTGGTCTTCTCCGTCTGCTTCCTCCCCTGCGCCATAGCCCGCATGGTTCTGCTGATCGTGCGGGTCCACGCGGGCGAACACCTCCAGGACAAAGCGGCGGTGGCCTTCGACGGCCTCATGGTCCTCTCCTACATGGACTGCCTGCTGGACCCGCTGGTCTACTGCTTCTGCAGCACCAAGTTCAAAGGCCTCTACCTGGCCAATTACTTCCCGTTCTTGGCGAGAGGCGCTCCGGTGGTGTTGGAGAGCTCGTCGGGACCCACGCATCACCCGACTCGCTGCGAGGTCATTTGAAGGTCGCGTGAACACGGAGGGGGGAACGGAGAAGCTGCTGCGCGGAGAGAGTTTTCCTCTCGGGATGCTACCTGACACTGACTAAAGCACGGACTTCACGGAAAAGGTGAAGCGCGCTATGAAGACGAGGCTGTTATTTAACGTCCTGTTTTTCCTTTGGATTCTTGAAATATACAGAACTACAAAATATGCATGCAGGAGGAGCTGTGACGGTTTTTCCAAACAGTGACACGTGTACAGTGCATAGCATTGTTTTTGGTTATTTCTTTTCAGCGAAAATAAAACTGTGAAACGAGTAGATACCGTCTTGTGTTTTTTTTGCCTGCATCCACTCACTAATGTTATGACCAAAGACTGAATATAAAAGTGCTCGTAGCTTCCGGCTCTGAAAAATGGTTCCGATGCAGAAGCGTCTTAAGCTGCAATACCACCGAGCGCCACTAGAGGTCGGCTCCAAAGGCTCCCACTCAACTTCTCATGAAATTCTCCGTCAATAAAATTTCGGAAAATAATCCCGTCTTTAATTAGGAAATAAGCTTCGAAAAGCCGGGGTTTGAAGGGGGAGGACGGGGGTGGGGGGTGAGGGGGCGTGTCTGTTTGATTGGTAGGTTACAGCTACCGGTGGGCGGGACGTGGTATCGTCAGGGTTTCCGATCAGATCGAGTCCAAATATGGTCACTTCCTGCTCCAAACCACTCCGAACTAGCAAAGGTGGCGCCGGCCAACTTCAAAATTGCCGCCTGGTTACGAGACAAGTTTCATGGTTCGAGTTTTAAAAACCTTTAATGGATCTCCTCTTTTTTTTTTTGGCGCTCACCTGCTCGGCACGTGTTAGAGGAAGCCTAAAAGCAGGCGTACGTTTCTTGTTGCCACATTTAAAATAAAAAAATGTTTATCTCCGAAGCGTATCACGCGTTCGCCGAGCCCCGTAGCCGTACCGCACAGGTGGCCCGAACGAGGCCGAACGGGGACTGGATGCCTTCCAGCTTAAAGTATGCACATCTGTTTTTCTCTCTCGAACTTGGACGGCGATCTGACAAGTCAAATTCCTTTTCAACAACTAGGAATCTCATCTGTCCTGTCGAATCGGAGCGATCCCTCTCGGCCTTCGTCTGAGCCGCGTCAGTCGAGTGAGCGTCCGTCCGTCGTGGTTTAGTGCCGTCAAATTAAGGAAGGCTGAGAAAACACAAACCCCCCCGTCACCTGAAAATGCTCTCGTCCCAACACGTTGTGTTGAAGCCCCTTCTAGAAGCAGGATTCTCAAAGCGTGGATTCCTCAGTTGGCGGCATCATGTGGGTTTGTAACTGATTCCAAAATACACAAAATAAAATGAGGCCGCTGTCAAGCTCCCTCGTTAAAAAATACTTCTTCCTGAAGAAAGCTGGTCATTAATGTTGCCGGAATATTAAACTGTTTATACAGTGTGTGTGTGTGTGTGTGTATTTGTATATATCTATATATATATATATACAAAGAGTCGGGTGTGATTATAGTGAGTTTGCTCCGTAGAGGGTAATTTCCTGTGAACTCATCCCGAATAAAGTCGTTGGGAATCCCTTTAAAATCCTAGTTTGACCAAACTAATCCAGGTCACAACATGTCCAGGAGGAAAAATGTCCCTGAATGTTTCCTGCAGTATAAATCATGACTCACGCTTTTGCCCGGACTTCAATCCCCGTCGGGCCTGCGTTCAGTCACCTCGAACGACCTCGCCCGCCTCCATGATACCATTCGACGTGTGATTAAAGCGCCGGTGTCTGTTGCTCACTGTCTGGCTATAAATAGACATCGAACTCATTCCGGTAATCAGCGAGCCGGACTCTGGTGAGTCTGTGTTGTATCATCTTCACCAGCCGGTGCGTCACAGGCGCTTTTGTGACTACGGGTGAACATTTGGGATTTCAAATATGAGCCTGAGAAACATCCGATTTTGGAGACAAACTCTGGAAATCGTCAACAGAGATTCTTGAAACGCTTCACGGTGAAGCGACGAGCCGGTGCGAGGCGTCCCGAGTGACGGTCAACGTTTGAAAGAGGGTGGGGGGGGGGGGGCAGAGCTTCACCGTCCGAGACCGAAAAAGAAGGCGCGTCGGGTTCAGGAGACGCCAGGTGGGTTTTTCTTTGACGTCGGCGGTGGCCGTGTCACCGTGAATTCGTCCCCCCCAGAGTCAGACCGTCGACACCGAGTTCCACCGGGACCTTCTGAGGGGTCTGAGGGTTGTTAGCGCTGTTAGCCGCTTATTAACATCGTGTAGCTTTAAATATTACAGTGTCAAGAGTTCAAAAGCCAGCGACTACGTCAACACCCTGCGGAGCATTTTTTTTCGTATCAAAAAACCCTACGTGGAGTTATTGGTTCCGTTCATACAGAAATACACACTTGTGATTTCATGTTATTATACGGCTGCTCAAATAAATCTATAATTTCAGGCTTGTATTCCTGCATGAAACAGATTCTGGCCCAAATGATCAGTATTAATATGTTGATATAAGCGTCCCAATACATGTTTTAAATATCACATATTTGATGTGTTTTAACGACCGCTGTAACGTGTCGATGTGCAAATACCTTTTTATCTTTCAAGGCATTTCTGCTGACTCAAAAATATACGTACGTGACGATGTGTGGAACTTATAAAGATATGTTTATTAATTGAAAGGACTGTTAGGACTGACAGATATTTTAGAAGTTTGATTTGTCAGACTACAGTGCTACTGTAGTTTCTGTTCTGTTCAGTTTTTTTTTTTTTTGATGAGCATGTTAAAAGTCCAACACGTCTCGACATGTTAAAATTAAATGTGTCAGATAAGAAGTGTAGTTTTATCTGTAGTAGTGCTGACTCGGGTTCTTGCATTTCACGGGATGATTATCGGGCGTCCTTCGAGCTGATAGAGGAGGTGTCGCCGGGAGAGAGGGGTGGGGGGGGGAGAGACGAGAGGAGGCATGCGGGTGGTGGTGGTGGTGGTGGGGGGGGGGGGGGGTTCAGGCAGGGTTCAGGAGTTGGACACGTCGGCGCCGCGCCCTGGTTTGGTTGCATCTTTGTGAACGAGCAGTCAGACTGCAGCAGGATATTGAGCCCAAGCACAACTTCGGAAATCGAAGAATGAGTGCCGACTGTCCAGGAGTTTCCTCCACTGAACATTTCACTGTCAAGAGTTTCTGCCTTTTAGTGTTTTTCGGATTTCTTTTTTTTTTTTATTTTGAAATCTCTCGCCCTCTCCTGTCTGCTTGTCTTATTTCCTAATTTCCTGCCTCCTTTGTTTTTTTTCTCGTCACTTCTCGTGTGTCTTATTAAGTCATCGGCATTACGTGTTTAGTTCCCACTCCTCCCCTCCTTCGGTTGTTAGACTGTCGTGTTTTCATTCTGCCTCGTGACTTCTTTGCTTTCCAGCTCATTTCTTTGTATGAATTGTGCCAGTTTGTGAGTTTTTGTGGCTTTTTTTTGCTCCCATTTTTATTTTTTATTTTTTTTTGCACCAAAACAAATTCTGAACGACTTCAGTAAAGTTTTGCAATTTGCGTGAAGCAGCGTCTCCTGTGTTGTTTGTTTGGGTCCTCTCTTTCTTGTGAACCAAGCATCAACCTCACATGCAAAAAAAAAAAAAAAAAAAAAAAGAAGTGCCACAACCTGCAGTTCCTCGAATGGCCACTTGAGGAGAAACATTCCTGACATCAGAAGAGGCTCTTTGGCTCTTCGACAGATCATGCTGAGATAATGGCTTATTCGGCGTGTGGAGTCAACGCAGCTGCTATAAAAATTCATAAAAAGGGGTGCAAAACAAATAGTAAAATATTCTGATTCATGTACATCTTTTTAGAGATTAAATGTTTTCACTCATTCAATGATTGAAACAGGAGCGGATTATACGCATTAGAAGTGGTCTCGGACTTTTGCCCCAAGATGTTATAGTGTGCAAAAGTTGCACAAAGTGCAATACAACGACTAAAATATGCAGCAGATTTAACACACACACACACACACACAAAAAAAAAAGGTTTTCAGTATGTGGCTGTTAAACTACCCACCGTGGAGGAACTGAACGGACATTTTCAGTTTTTAAATAAAACGTAAGCACAACTGCATTCCATTTAAATGAGTCCCGATCAGAGACGTATATGAAGTACCTACATGGGGAGAGCTGGTTATTCTAATCCGCGGCGAGGGAACACGGGCAGGAAACCTCAGACCTTCCACAGAGACTGAGACACGAGAGATAAAGGAGATTAGGTGATGAAGTAAGAGCGTCGGTTTTACTGAGAGGGAGGAAACTCCCAACCTGAAAAAGGTTTCTCGGCACGGAATCGATTGTGATAAAACACAGGCACAAATTAAAGCACGCTGTCGAAATTGTGACTCGTGCTTTAAAAGAAGAAGAAGAAAAAAAAAGGTTGTAAAGAAGAAGGAAGGTCAGTGTCGTAACGAGCGAAAACACAGAACAGGAACTGAAGTGAAGGAGCTGCTTGGAACAAAGAAAATTAGTATTTTGAGCTGGTTTCCTGTCTGAACAGACATTTGTCACTTTACGCAGGAACGTAAGGCCAAATACGTAAAACGTGCAAACTCACTGAGTCCAGGTTAATTCTGCATATCGAACGCACAGTTTGCTGCACTCTTAAAAAAAAGACGTCCTGCACTCTTAAAAAAAAAGACGTGGAGGAACGCAGTAGATCACTAACGGCGCTCGTTTTTTTTTTTGGTATCTGATGTTTTACTCATTTCTGCCACGGAGAGTCCTGCAGGACTGAAGACGTCTGTTTGAAAGTAGTTTAGGTCGCCTTAGCTACGCGGCTCCTGGATTATAGTTGACAGCAACGCAAACAAGCCTTAAAAGTTGCACATTAACAGCATACAAACTGTCACTCATTGACTATTTAACTTGTGCAATGATGCGGCAAAGAAAGAAAGAAGGAAAAGCAAACACCCTGCATTTAAAAAAAAGAAAAGAAAATGTTTCAACGACTGAAGTGAAGAGACGAAATTAAGGTGAACTGTGCGTAAAAGTGGGCGGAGCCTCCGGGTCTGAAAGGTGCACCACCACCGAGGGCCACTAGGGGCTGCGCCAAAAAAAAAAAAAATGGTCTCCAACAGACTCCCATTCAAAGTCGACTTCTGTCATGAAATTAAAAGTCAATAAAAAGTCATTCAGGTGTCATTAGTGAAATTCCCTCCTTCTGATCAGTGTCCTGAAAATAACGTCATAATTAATCAGATATTAGGCCTCAAAAAGCGGTATTTCTGGGGGCGTGTCAGGTTTGATCGGCAGGCCTGCGGGTGCTGTCGGGTTTCTGGTGTAGGTGGGCGGGGCATCCACTCCACTTTGTCCCAATGTGGCCACTTCTAACCCCCCCACCCCTCCCAAAAAAAATGGCGACCGTCAAAATGGCAGTTCGGACTCTTCTAAACAGCAGATCACCAAACCAACGGGCGACATCACTCACTGGCAGAAGAAAAAAAAAATGGAGAATACAACGTCAAATCACCGTGTTGTTTTTTTTAAATTTATTTTTTATTATTATAATCCCATTCGAGAAATACATCCTTCGTATCGGAGCAGAGATGCCCGAGTGGCCTTGATTTGATTTCGGGTCATTTTCAAGGCCGCCAGTTGGCGTTGTTGTTGTGTAGGATTGGATTACGTTGTAAAGTGGTTATATTATTTTTTTTGCACCGCACTCAGAAAACGACTTGACTTAATAAAAAAACCAGACTGCCCGAGTTCACTTTCAGATTACAGGCTACGAGAGCGAGCGAGCTCACGTTGGAAGACGTTAAGAAAAAGAGACGCACACTTCTTGTTTTGTTTTTTAAACGTGGGAAGCTGCCTGCCATACCGCATTTAATCTTTATCATTTTTTTGAGTTACTTATCTATTACACGCATGTTTTTCATACTTCCTTTTTTTTTCTTTTTTTTCCCCCCACCGTATAACACTCATTGTTCATTTCCCCGTGCCGAACATTGAACGCATCACGGGCTTCGAGCGATATCTAAACACGTCGGGTGAATCGACTGGATCCAGTTCTTTTCTTAAATGTGTACTGGGGCAGAAAATAAAAAAAAAAAAGCAACAATGGATTGAAATACGTACTCGTCTAGACCGCACGTCTATTCGCACTCGGCGGGTTTCGACATGCGGCCTCTTTGCAGAAGTAATGTGGCATCACTCAGTCGGGTGCAACGTCACCTCACATCCGTGTGTGTGTGTGTGTGTGGTGGGGGGGGGGGGGATCTGGGGGGGGGGGGGGGGGCTTTGAATCATTAGCTTTTTGTCACGTTGTTCCTGTCAGTGATAAACCGGCCGAAGGCTCGGAGGAGATTTTACTTTAATGTTTGACTCGAACAGAACAAGATGTTTTTAAACGGCGACTTAACCGACCAGACGCGACTCTCTCCCGCAAATAAGTCAACCGAGCCGTTTGAGTTTTTTTTTTTGTCGTTTTTTTCTCGGATCGAGCGTTTTCGTAAAAAGACGGGACTTCCGTCAATGTTTTATCTTGGCGGTGAGGAGAACGTTTTGAAAGCCGAAATCGACGTCGGGCGACGCGAGCGTCGGGCGGGTTCGGCCGTTTTTACCCGTCGTGACATCACTTCTCTGCTCCGAGTACTTCCAGCACTTCGCTTAAAAAAAACATAAAATACAACTCCGACCGCAACGTTTGAATGAGGACGAATACAAGCACACAAATTAGAATGACGGTTTCACCAAAGTGTCTCTTTTAGTGTTAAACAACTTGTTCCAATCTTTTGCAACTTTTTTTTTTTTTTAAACCGAGTTGCATCAAATTCAAAGTATATTTTTCACAGTTGCCTCGTTATTTAATGTTTACCACGACGTACCAAGGCTTTTGGAAATGGGGTTGTATATTGTGAAGCTGCCGTTTATGTCCGTTCCACATAAACATACTTTTTTTTTTTCTTTCTCGTCTCGTCTGTATATTTAACACATTCAGCTCTTTGCAAAATCTCCTCGATCTCGCGAACTTGACGTCATTTTCTTTTGAAGGGATCGTGTTTTGACACTCTTTCGAGCAGGACACCAGACGTGTGCGGGCACGACGGTTTCAGACCGACATCCAGCTGAGGAATTTCGCAATTTCTTTATTTTTTCCCACGTCGCCGGGCTGGAAAAACAACTCAAAACAGCAGTTTCTGTATAAAAACAGAAACTACAGTCATCTTCTGTTATCAGATAGATAAATTTGAGTCAGCAGTTTGGTTTGGCTGGGAAGATGAGGAAGAAAAAATAAAAGCATCTCTTGTGTTTTGCCTCTCGGAGAGTTGAGCCCCTCTTGTGAAACCACACCTCCAGCTGACTATAAATTCTTCCTCTCTGAAGGCTCGGCGGCAGCCCTCGCACATTAAAAAAAAAAAAAAACAACAACACACGGGCCAGCCGCGGTGTGTTTTTTTTTTTCTTCCTTTTCTCTCTTTTAACTGCACGCCGTCTTCGCAGCGCATGGTTTTCCTCAGCATGCTTCGCAGAGCTGCACAATCACTGCGAAGGCTCTCCGGAGGGACGACCGTTGACTTGTAACGGCTGCGAGGAGGAAAGATCGAAGGTCAGAAGAAAAAGAAAAAAGGATTTAGCTCTGCCGTGTCTCTGGAAACGACGTCCTTCGACGCTTTACCCCCCCCCCCCCTGCAACTTGTTCCCGTTGCTGCGACGTCGCATGACACTTTGGGCTGCGGCAGCTGTGGAAGTGGGTGAACTTTTACAAAAATAAAAAAACAATTTTTTTTTTAAAAAACCGCTGTTATGTCCGTGCGACAAAACATGTTTACGAATGCGACCGTCGACCACTGCGAAGTGCCCAATCAGGTCACGTACAAGATCCTCGCCTGGCTGATGACGGGGGAATTCACGCTGGGGCTGCCGCTCAACCTGTCCGTCCTCTACATCTTCGTATTCAGGTATGAAGAAACACACACACACACACACACACACACACACACACACACACACACACACACACACACACACAATTTCTCCATCACTGTTTTTAGCCCTGATTTCAGAAAAGTGGAGCAAGAGGCGATAGCAATTTCCCGGCATCGAGTCAATGAGGTCAAACCGTGACAGCAATAAAAGTCTGAGTGACTTCTTTTTTTCCCTCTGCGGTCACCCTCGGCACTTTCTAGCACCTCCACGTCCTTTAACTCAGAGTGCTCGCAGAGAGAAATCCTAAGAGATGTTTACTCGCTCTGGTAACGAACAGAAGGACGGCGCCAACATCCTGTTTGGACTCTCATTCGTTCGGTAGCAGTTCTTGGAACTTGCGCTTCCTCGAGACCGACTGACAAACGTGTTGAACGAGGACCGCGGTGCGCTGTGGATGAAAGGGAGTCTGAAAGGGCTTCCAGCGGGACGTTTTCCTTTGGCACCACTCGTAGACTGGATATAAACGTGGACGTAGCGCCCCGGCTAAAAATGAGGCCGATGCGGAAAGCGTCTTCAGCGGCGATGCCACCGAGTGCCACTAGGGGCTGGCTCCGAGAAGCCTCCATAGACTCCCATTCAACTGGTCTAATGCAATTCTCAGTCAGTCAAATTTCTCCGCGATTGCTTTTAGCAAAAGTCGTCTTCTTATTCGTTTTCTGACGGTCCATCTGAAAAATAATCGTTAATTAGAAAATAAGCTTCAAAAAGACGTGTTTTTGGGGGCGTGTCTGTTTTGATTGACAGGCCTGCGGTGCAGTCAGGTTACAGCTATCGGTGGGCGGGGCGTGTAATCGTCAGGTTTCCAATCAGATCGGTCAGATCTCCCCCCCCCCCCCGCCTCCCGCCCCACCGCCACCCAGCTCGTCCAAATATGGTCAGTTCCTGCTCCAAACCTGCTCAGAACTAGCCAAGATGGCCGCCGGCCAGTGGTCACCACTCCAAATTTCCACCACAGTAAAAAAAAAAAAAAAAAAAAAAAAAAAAAACCTGCGGCAATTACAAGCAACTACGTTTTATTTTACCTACTTCCGTTATCCTTTCTAAAACTTTGAGCAAAGTTTGATCACTCGCGCAAAAGATTTCGTAGGAGCTTTTGGATCAAATGTAAAGATTTTTTCTTTTTCTAGTCTCGAAAAAACTCCGTTCAGCAAAATAACCGTTCTCGTGAATTCATTTCACTTCAGGTTCAAGTTCTGGAAGAACAAAAGCGTCTTCCTGTTCAACATCGTGGTCGCCGACTTCTTGCTGGTGGCGTGTCTCCCCGTCAAGATCTACCACTACTGGCACAAGCAGCGGCGCAGCACCAACAACGCCACGTGCAAGGCGATGCTCTTCATGCTGTTCCTCAACCGGGGGGCCAGCATCGCCTTCCTCATCACGCTGTCCATCGACCGCTACTTCAACGTGGTCCACCTCGGCAGGAGGAACTTCGTCAAGGTGATGAAGAAGTCGCCGCAGATCTCCATCGTCATCTGGCTGCTGCTGCTGCCGCTCACCATCCCGATGATGATCAACACGTTCGAGTGCTGCAACAGCCACGGCCGCCAGGCCGAGACGTATTCCCACAACGTCACCGACACCTTCAGAGAGGTAGCGATCCGGCTTCGTGTCGGGGTTTTTTGGATTTAGTTTTGACTTCGTGTCAACCGAGCCGGAAAAATATTTATTCGTGATGTAAACATTTTTATTTTTTTTAAAAAGGCTTTTCATTATTTCGTTATGATGGGAGCTCGTAGAGAGAACCAACCCCGCAAAAAGTAAGCAAAGCTTCTCAACTGAACTATGATTGTTTACAAAGCCTCACGGACTTCCTGTCGGTTTGACATGACAGTTACGAGTCATTGGTTTTGTCATTAAATCCAACTTCCCCAATTCCCCGAACCAGCCGGTAGCAGAAATAAATTTGACAGAACTTAGTTGTGTTTTTCCTGCAACACTCTATAGCCCGGACACTTTTACCTTTTTATGGGTTTTAACAAATGAAGGCAAGTTTTTTGAAGAATCATTGATTCATTTAAAAAAAATAAAAAAAAAATCCTCTGGTTCCATCGTCTCAAATGTGAATATTTCCCGGTTTTCTTCACTTTCTAAGAAAGTAAACTCAATATTTTGTGGTTTTGGACGTTCGGTCGGACAAAACAAGACAACTGAAAACTGCACCTGGAAATTTTAGTGAACACAATTTTTAGGCATTTGCTAATCGCTAATCAAGAAAACGGCCAGCTTAATCATTTTCATTTTAAAAACTTTAAGTACTGGCAGAATTTGTGTGATTAATTCCAATTACAAGCATCTAATCACATGTTTAAGTTGTACTAAGTAAAAAAGCAAAAATCACAACAACCCATTTGTTTGAGAAGTTTCACGTCTATCAGACAACAAGTTTGTACGAAAGTTCAATTTCAAGTTGAGTTTTTAAAGCTAAAAACTAAAGACCTGTCTTTCCAGCTATGTTTATCGTCCTGATTTAAAATTTGAATTATTGTTTTTATCCCTGGTGGTTTTTTTACTTTTCTGAATTTGACTTATTATATCTTGAAACATTATATTATCGTTGCAATTTTAAGTCCTTCATTTGATTTAACCTACATTTTTACGAGTGTTACCTTATTTTATTTGATCTATTTGTTTGGTTCGTTGCTGTTTTTGCGTGTATGTTGAAAGGCGCTGCAAAAAATACAGCTGAGTCGAGTCGATCTTTGGAAATTACCAAAAAAAAACAGGGTTCAGAAAAACGAGTCCTAAATCTCAGCGCCGGAGGTCATTTCCTCCGTACGAGGTCGTCATTCTCCACCGTGACTTTTCTTTTTCTTTTCTTTTTGAAAGGTGGTCTTCTTCACCCAGATCGTCATCCCCTTCGTCGTCCTCGTCTACTGCACGGTGCGCATCGTCAACCGGCTGCGGAAGAAGACGGTCGGGGAGAAGACGAAGCTGCGGCGGGCCGTGTGCGTGGTCGTGTACGTGGTGGTCGTCTTCTCCGTCTGCTTCCTGCCGTGCGCCGTCGCCCGCGCCGCGCTGCTGACCGTGCGGCTGAACAACTGGCAGGACGCCGAGGACGTGGCGGTCCAGGTGTACGACGGCCTCATGGTCCTGTCCTACACCGACTGCCTGCTGGACCCGCTGGTCTACTGCTTCTGCAACTCGGACTTCAAAGACGCCTACATATCCGCCTTCTGCCCCGCGTTCCTCCAGAAGAGACTCCTGAACGTCGACTTCGGCCTCGGCGGCGGAGCGACGACGTCCTCCGGGGCGAGGACCGCTTCTCTGCCGATAATAAGCACTCAGAAGTTGTGACGTTATCGCCGAGGAAACGGAAGCGGGTTAAATAACCACTGTCCCGCCGTCACGGTTTTTTTTTTGTTGTTTTTTTTTACTTGGCAAACGCGCGCGATACGCCGAGACCGTCCGACACCACACCTCTTATGTAGAGCCGTGGGAAAGAAGAAAAAAAAACGTAACGCCAACTATTTTGATTATCGATTAATCGTTTTGGATCTTTTTTTAAATGTGAAAAATGGCAAACTTCTCTGTATTTCCAGCTTTTTAAACGTGAATATAATCGTGTTTCTTTCATCCTCCATGACGATAAACTGAATATATTTTGGTTGTGGACTGTCGGTCCGGACAAAACAAGACATTAAAGGCTTCATTCTGGGTTTTGGGTCGACGTTCGTCACCATATTCTGGCACTTTATACGCCGAATCGATTAATCAAGAAAATAATCGTCGGTTGCAGCCCTAGCCCGTGAGCATTATCATAAATTCATAGATTATCATAGTTTGACATTATGATTTTGTGACATGATATGCCAACGAAGGTGCATTTGTGTTTTGTTTTTTTTCTTTGTGTAATCTGCAGAATATTTTGTCGTTATAATCCTCAATTTGAGAAGCAGTGTGTAGGATTTAGTGGCATCTGGTGGTGAGGTTGTAGATTGCAATTTAACACCCGTCGCACCTTCTGCTTCCAAAAGCGTGTGAGAGAATATATGGCAGCCACAAAACTCGCCCAAAAAATTTGGAAGGTCCTCTTCAGAGCCACAGTTTGGTTTGTCCCTTCTGGGCCACCGTAGAAACATGGAGGTGCAACATGGCCGCCCAGTGGAAGAGGACCCGCTCCCTACGGAGACATGAAGGGCTCGTTCTAAGGCAACGAAAACACAATCTTAGTTTCAGGTGATTATGAATATTATATTGCATTTCTGCCTTTAAATCCTACACAATGGACCTTTGAAGGAAACCTAATTTTTTTTTTTTTTTTTTTAAACCTTCCACTGGAGATGAAGAAACGACCTTTGAACATTTCTTTTGCACTTTTTCAACGTGATGTTGATTTTATGTTTAGTAATACGAGAAGTATGTCAACTCTGTCCCTGTAAATAAATAAATACAGTCCAGTGAAGACGGCTGTTCAGCCAAAATATTGCAAACACCAGAGCGGGGCATTCAAGTGGGTGAACAACGTCATATATAAAAAAGAAAAAGAAGAAAAAGAGATTGACTCATACGGCTTCATATTATGTGGCTGCTGCTTGTTTTCATATCCCATTCAGTATTGTGATGATCAAAAAAAAAAAAAAAAAACGATGTTAGATTTACTTTTCATCTGCCTGCTGTAAATAACGAGTTTAAATATATATTTTATATCAATATTTACTTGAATATATGAAAGCGTTTTTATTTATCGGGACTTCTCGCAAGCCGGATGTAAAGGAGCTGAGACCATCGCATCAGCTACAAACTAATCAGCAGTACGAAAATGAAATTCAAGATACTGTTAAAAACTGCTTGTTAAATAAAGTGCTGTGCTGAATGTTTGTGAATTTACCACTCAGGAAGTGTTATCTCACGCACGGCTCAGCATCGCCTTCATCATCGATACCTCGCGCCTGTTGAGAGCGCTCTAATTGCGGTTTACCCTCAATACACCCTATTACGAAATCCCCTTTTTTTGTTGTGAAATTACCCCCCCCCCCCCTTTTCCCCAAAAAACTTTTTTTGTTTTTTTTGTTTTCACTCATACAACTGCTCCGTTTATCTTGTGAAATGATTATCTTCCTGTGGTTTCATCAACTGGCTGTTGATGACCTTGCGTCTCATTCTGATCAGAGTAAACAATCAGCTCTTCAGTTTGGTGTTTTTAAACATCGTGTTACAAACGTTGAAAATGTCAAAACCAAAAAAAAAAAAAAAAAAAGAAATAAAAAGCTGGAAGGCCGAATTAAACTTTCCTCCTTCTCACTGTTTACGTTCTGTGACGTTGATTATTCCAACCTTGAATTATTTTGTATGAGTCGATCTTTGTGTACAGCTGCTGTAAATACACTGTTTCATGAGGCGAGTTTTGCCAGAGTTTTTTTTTTTTTTTTTTTTTTTTTTTTTAAACCACAAGATGGAGATCGCTTCTTCATTACACGATATCTGTCTGTGTGAAGCTTTCACTGTTCCTGTTTAACGACGCAACCGTCTCCCAAACACACACACGCAAA
Source organism: Brachyistius frenatus (assembly GCF_029030835.1). Taxonomy (NCBI): domain Eukaryota; kingdom Metazoa; phylum Chordata; class Actinopteri; family Embiotocidae; genus Brachyistius; species Brachyistius frenatus. Next base: position 129,708 of record NW_027210995.1, on the reverse strand, counting down.
AAAACAAAAAACAAAACACCTGCGTATCCTCGCTGCAAACTTCAAAATATTGACTACCTTTTTGCACGAAGGTGCGACAGTTTGTTGGAGTTGTGTACATGCAGTCAGGTTGGCAACAACATGAAGCGGTGTTTCCCCACACATGTACTTTACTTGCTCCAGTTCAGTCCAAAATTATTCGTTTTGCCAGGGATGTTAATAATAAATCGATTTAGAACTATTTCCGCGCGTTGGTTTGTTTTTTTTGTACGCTTTTTACTCAAAATGTCCAAAATTCTCAGCGTTCTCATCAACTGTGACTTGAGAGCAGCTCATGCAGTAGTTTTCTTGTCCATCTTGTCCATTGGCAAGTTGTGGCTAAAACCAAAAAAGTGCGGTGTGGCTGCTTTACGTTATGGACTTGATATTTTTCATAGAAATGTAAAAAAAAAAAGAACAAAGCAAAACGGGGAACATTTATATCTCGAGGACGATGTCTTGACGTCCTGTTTCACCCAGAAGTAAAGAATTGGTCAAATTCACGAGACATGAACATTTGACCGTGAATGATTTTTGGGGTTAACTCTGTATTTGGCGGATCCAGTATTTTGCATTTTTTTATTAGCGGTGTGGGCGGGGCATTTGGAGCGTGGGCGGGGCAATTATTCAGTGACAAGGGGGCTGCAGGTAAACTACTGTCAAAGTAAAAGTCCTGTTTAAGTCACAGTTTCAGTCTCCTATCACTCAGAGCATTAGGGGTATGGGCGGGGCATTATGGATATGGGTGGGGTATTGGTGATATGGGTGGGGCATTAGGGATATGGGCAGGGTATTATGGATATGGGTGGGGTATTGGTGATATGGGTGGGATATTAGGGGTATGGGCGGGGCATTATGGATATGGGCGGAGCATTAGGGATATGGGCGGAGCATTAGGGATATGGGCGGGCATTATGGATATGGGCGGGGCAATTATTCAGTGATGAGGGGGCTGCAGATAAACTACTGTCAAAATAAAAGTAAAATAATCCTGCTGCAGTTCGCTACTCACGACATTTAATTTATACACAGTATTTAATATTATTTTTTATATTAAGAACCAATTACATGTCATTACAGTATCGAATCAATACGCAGAATCATTACTACCTTAACAATATCCACAACTGTTCCTCACTTACTGTAGAAACAAGAAACTCGAGAACGAATCATTTCAGCCAAAAAAGTAATAATGAAAAATAGTGAAATCAATGTTTTGTATTTATTATGTTCTGATTTTGAGTTGCGTGTGTCGCAACAGGAGAGCTGCTGGCGGCCGTCGGGTCGAGGCGATAACAACAACAACAGAGGGAAGAAAACAAACACACCCTAAACATGAAGAAGAAGAAAAACACGCACTAATTGTGATCACATTACAGCTGCTTCCGCAGCGCCACACACCCTCTGCTTCTTAAAAGCCTGTAATGGCCTCAGCGACCGAGCGTCAGCCGGCCTCAGAGCACTTTCGTGGGATTTTTAAGGCAATTACAATAAATAACGGGCGCTGAAGCGGAAAGTCGACAAATTCAGGGTAAAAAAAAAAAAGAAAAAGGAGGTGAAGAAATTTACAGGAAGTCCTGCTGGGATTTTTTTTTTAATTAATTTTTTTCCCCTCAGAGGTGTTTCTTGCACTGAATCTGCTCTGTGGAGTTCTTTAAATGTTGAAAAATCAGGTGTTTTGCGGTGGATGTAGTGGACAGGAAGCGTGTACGTGTCCAACACCGACCTGCTGCTAAGAGGGTCAGCAGTCGGTTCTGCTCCCGCAGAACCTCGTGGATCTGCTCGATCCGCATCTGAAGCACCTCGAACGGACGGACCGGAGCCTGTGAAGGCAAAAAAAATTTTTTTTTTTAAAAACAGTTCAAATGACTGAAGGGCGGTTTGAGAAGCAAACAAATTATCCTGATGTTCTGCTGCCATCTAGTGGCAAGATGACAGTATGGTTTAAAAAAAAAAAAAAAAAGAACTTCTTCCCCAATATCTTCTTTTTGGGGGTTAAACGGTATGATTTATCAAGAAATAAGCAAATCTGTGATTTATAATTATTATGATCTGTGGACACAAATGATGTACAAAAAAAAAAGGAACCGGTGCCTAATTTTATATTTACTCAAGAGATCAGAGGAGTTTCATGGATCCAAATATTACCGCACATAAGCAGAAAAACTCTCCATAATAATGCATTTGATGCGCCAGTGAAATTATTTATGAATCTCCAAACGTTTCCTTTACTGAAAAGAAAAAAGAAAAATGTAGAGAGAGTTTTTAAAGGAGCTGGATTCATCCCGAGCTCCACATTTCTTTTCTTACTGATTTTACTGTAGAAACTCTGTTCAGAAAAGCTTCTCGGTTTGCACACAATAACAATAACATTTTGGAGACAGTGTTATAAGTATGAACTGTTGGTTGTTTGAGGCGACAGCTGTTTTGATAAAGTCAAAGGAAATACGGCAGATTTGAAATGTAAAGTATCCAGCTCAACTTGACCTCTGACCTCACAGCATGTCAGCTGGAATCTTCTGAGAAAAAAATAGTTTTCATGGAAACAAAACACACACAAAAAAAACCAGAAACATGTTTAAAATGGCTTATTTTATATTTTAATCCAATTTGTGTTTAATTTAATGCATTTTTTTCTGTTTCTTATGCATGTCATTTATTTTTCTGTATCTTTTTTTATGTCAAACACTTCTACTTGTACGCACACTTGTAATTCTGTTTTGCTGAAAAAGCACTTTGAGCTGCATTTGTTGTAATGAAAGGTGCTGTACAAATAAAGTTTATCATTATTATTATTATTATTATTAAACTATTTAGTGGTGGATTTGTCCCGTAATAAGTTCAGCTGTTTTATGATGCGGAGAAAAGGTTTTACTTACTCGCTGGTTTGTGGTTTGAGGGGCATCGGCACCCGGGGATCCTGAATCTGAGCGTGTCCTCCGGTGTGACGTCTCCGTGGTGATTTCAGCCGACATCGTCCGACTCACGTTTACGGACGACTCCTTTATTACGAGTTCGTCTCCATCTGAGCACGAGCTGAAAATTGTATTAAAAAAGTTGTAATTATTTGAGGCTTGCAAGTCACGGAAACTTGTTTACGAGCTAAGGATTTTATGTTTGTGTTCGTTAACTAGTTTTCAGAAAGACAGATTCTGTATTATTGAAGTTATAGCAGTCAGTTAGTTATCAGTATAAAAGTCTCTAACCAAAGTTACATGTTTGGTCGTGGTTGCACTTTCAAAACTCCAACACTGAAAGTTCAACACCAGACTACATTGACAAACTGTATATATATTTAGCAAATGCGTATGCAGTTATATTTTTGGCTGAACTATATTTCAGAAACATAAAAAGAAACCGACAGCCTCCAAACCAAATTTTGGACACTTAAACCTTAAATCAAGAGAGCTTTTTAAATATTTCACCACAGTTGTGTGTTAAAAACCAGAAGTCAAATAAAACATCAGATTTTTTTTTAAATGTTTTTACAGAAAAATACATATTTTCTTTCTATAATCTACGATGCCTACAGTCCCCGGTTTAATCAGTTACCTTTTGTTGTGAAGCTGCTGAGTTACCGTTGAAGGAAGTTTACCGTTGCTGTAGTAACACAGCATTGTTATCTCCACCCACCGTTTCGACAACTCGTTAATTCATTAAACGACCCTGAAAACAAACATTACTTTTTAAAAAATAGTTTTCTTCCAAATGGCCTGTGAAGGGGCCACATTATCAGACTTCCTGTTAAACCTTTCAAAATAAAGCTTTAGTAAAGAGTGAGAGAGAGATTCTGAAAATCTAAATACAGGATGTTTATTTGGCTTCAGCGTGGTGGTCATACTCTGAACTTGCCACAAGATGGCAGCATAATCAAGCACTCTGGATCAGACCTGAACGTAGTGCTGTCGAACAGAGTTGATATTGATTAAATAAGTGAGACAGTTACAATGTGTGTTCACGTACAGTTATAGAATATTCTTCATGCTGTTTTTGTCTGTTATTCTGTAAAAAAAAAAAAAACAATAAATTATACTTCTGACATGTTTGAATTTGCATCACAAGTCCATAAAAAAGTCAAAATAATACTCAGCAACTGGCTGACGTCATCGTCAGACGCTCGAGATATTATTAATCACGTCCTGCGGATCATTATCTGAATATCGTCAAATAATTGTATCAGACGTTTCACATTAATTCCCGATAATTACAAGAAATTATGAAGCGTCGTCGATTTTTCAAAATATTAGTTTTATCGTTTACTTTCGAGCAAATGACGCACGTTCAGAAGTGTTTTTGAAAATTAACGGAGCCGTTTTTAAATTTGAACAAACTTTTATTCTAACCAATCGAACTATTGTTGTTCTGCATTGAAGTGCAAACGGCAGATAGTATTTACACTATAGAGCTAGCGTAAACGTTTTTTTTTTAAGGTAACGGCTAGCACAAAAAATATAATAAAAATGATTGTTGACAAACACGACAAACAAATCTTTAAAAAAAAAAAAGGTGTTTTCATCTGTGGGCGTCGTCCATAAACGGCGCATTTTGTTTGAGTAGAAACCAGGAACTACGGAAAAAGGTCATCACTAATCGATTATTTATTTATTCTTTTAAATCAGATGTAAAATTTAAAAAAACAATAACAATCGTGTTTTGGGGCCTCGTGGGAGAATTAAAGGTCCAAACACGAGCACACGGTTTCTTTGGGGGGGGGATTTGAATTTCAATAATAAATGGGACAAATTTTAGCACCAAAAATCATCAGATAATCGTCACCTCTTTCCCAAAAATAGCGGCGAGGTTTTGGCTTTAAAAGCCGGCCGGTGCCGCGGCGCCGCGTCGTGGAGGCGATCCAACGCAGCGCCGATCCAACGCAGCGCCGATCCAAGGTGGCGCTCCGCCATCTCCAGAAGACACCCAGCTCTTCCTTCTTTGGCTTTTTGTGACGGTGATGCCAAACTTTGGAGGGCCTGGCACCGGAGAAAACACTCTCCTCTCCTGCTAGTGTGTGTGTGTGTGTGTGTGTGTGTGTGTGTGTGTGTGTGTGTGTGTGTGTGTGTGTGTGTGTGTGTGTGTGTGTGTGTGTGTGTGTGTTTGCAACGCTGCACCATCAACACACACACACACACACACACACACATATATATATATATACACACACTGTGCAAACACACATGCTTGGAGATTAGCAGCGATGACAGATGAGTCACGAGCTGGAACATCGCTTCAGGCAAAGATCAGAGGAAGGAGGTCAACCACAATTCTGCCCCGCAACACGACACACACACACACACACACACACACACACACACACACACACACACGCGCACACACACACACACACACGCACACGCACACGCACACACACACACACACACGCCAAAAGAGCAAACACTGACATACGAACACAGTTTTTAATCCTAAAATCAAATTTTGCGAGGACAAAAAAAAAAAAAAAAAATTGCAGCTTTAAGTACCCAGAAGCTGAGACGGATTAGCGAACCCGGGATTTTAAGCTGATTTTAGTTCACAGACTGCAGAGCGATCCACTCGTTATTATTTTTAGGACGACCGCTGCATTATTTGCAGTCGTTCTCGCGGCGCTCCGAGATGCCATTTTTTTTCCCCTCCACCTCTCGAAAAGTGTCGTCGCATCAAAAAAAGGATCATTTACGATGCTTTTTAAAAAAATTATCTCAAAGTGGAGCGTGTCGTGTGTGTGTGTGTGTGTGTGTGTGTGTGTGTGTGTGTGTGTGTGTGTGTGTGTGTGTGTGTGTGTGTAGATCAGGAAGACAGGAAACAGAAATCCAGATGCAGTAAATGTCAAATTTCAGAAGCGGCTTTATTTCCTTTAAAATATAAAAAAAGAAAGAAAGTAAACTTGCATCAGTTTCAAAGCAACCGGCTCTGAAATAAGCAACGAAAAAACCTGCAGCACCTGAAATCTTAAAGGACGATAAAACAAATATTCTACCGTGCAGGTAAAACCTCGTAAAAACACACTTTAAGCACTAAATTTAACACCTTTGTGGTACAAATTTTGTGCTGACGGGGATTTTACGTTGCGTACCTGTCCTCCAGGTGTGCATCGGATGTGATCAGATATATCATATGAAATTGTACTGCGTGTTTCCTGCAGTATGTTTGGTATTAAACCTTTCTGAGGCACCGGTATGTTTACTATGAGCAGAGGATTGAGTCAGCCGGGTTTCTATCAGAAACAATGAGCACAGATTGACCTTTGACCTGTTTTTTTTTTTGTTTGTTTGTTTTACAGCGCAAAAAGTCGTCTCGAATCCAGAAAAATATTCTAAAAGTTCACCGGTTTAAATCACTATCCGCCTGAAGTGCTTAAAAGACTAAAGCAAAACAAAAACAAAATTAAATCTGACGTTGATTTTTTTAAAACTCAAAAGCTTTTTGCGTCCGATTTTGAGCGATCAGAGAATTCCCGGCCGTCATTGGCCGCCTACGCCTTCGTCTTGTCTTCTATTGGACAAGAGACGCCCGTCCCTCCCAGCCCGCAGTACCCGTCGGGGTTTTTACTCAGGTACTGCTGGTGGTAGTCCTCGGCGTAGTAAAACGGCTTCGCGTCGGCGATTTCTGTGGTGATCGGACCGAAGCCGTCCTCCGTCAGAACCTAAGGGGGGAAATTAAAATGAAAAAAAATAAACACGACAGAAAGTAACGTCATCATTTTTTACATTTCTACACATTTACAAGTGCCAGAGACTTTAAATGAAGCGCACAAAAACAAACAAAGAAGACTACGCAGCTTTCTAGATCCGGATGCAGGTGAAAATAACGAGGACGAGATTAAATATTAAAAAGGTGGGAGAGATAATCTGAAAGGAAAACTTCGCTTCAGCTTTCTGTATTTACATTTGAGTTTTAATTTAGTCGTCGTTGTGGGCGGCCGTGAATTAATCATTAATCATCCCCTCTGGCGTTTTAATAACGACGACCGAGATATCGTCCCCGGTGACGGTTCACGGATACGTGTGACATACCTGCAGGTGATAAATGGTACTGTGGGGGGGGGGGGGGGGATGAGAGGGGAGGGGGGTGTTATATGTTTTAGTTTCGGTCTTTGCTGTTATTAAATTCATTAAGCCACTCTGAAGGGGCTGACCAATCAGTGGCAAGTGGGCGTGGCTAAAATGCGATAAAGTAGTTTCAACATTATGAGTGTTTTGTAGAGTTTTGGTCACACGGTGGCCAACGCCGATTGGTTAAAAGGCTGGGACCATAGTCGACGCCCATTTGGACGCAACGACTGGGAACAATCCTCGATGGGGCGGGGCCACACCCTTCTATTAAATCAAATTAAATGCATTCATTTTAAAGCGTAAAATCAAAAACTGGTCCCGAAACACTTTAAAGAAACTTTCTTTCTTTTTTTTTTTCTTTTTTTTTTTTTAAACCACATTAAAATATAAATGTGACAAACGCAGCCGAAAACGTCGGCCTACGGCGGCAAACCCAGGGGGATGGTTCAGGGTCACCTGACCACAGACTGGATAGAAAAGTGGGCGTAGCTTCCGGGTCTGGAAAATGAGGCCAATGCGTTAAACTGCAATACCACCGAGTGCCACAAGGAGTCAATATCGTTGTTTTTTCCGTAAATCACTGTGGAGTCATTCGCTAAAGTCATCTGAAAATAATTCCATCATGAATGAGATATTGGGCCTCAAAAGTGGTATTTTTGGGGGCTTGTCCATTTGATTGACAGGCCTGTGGTGCAGTCCGGTTTCTGCTATCGGTGGGCGGGACGTAGCACCGTCGGGGTCCAATTACATCGAGACGGAAAACCAGGCGAACGAAAACCTGCAAAGTTGCGTTTAAAACGACTTTCAGCTGAACCAATCCAAAACAAACTTTATCCTGCAAAGTGAATATTAGCACCTTATTTGTCTTAAAAAATGAAATAAAAAAAACGACCTGCAGAAATACATATAGATTATATTATATATAATCAGCTGGTGGTGACACCTTCACCTCCTTGTCAATAAAATGACTCGAGCAGATGGCAAACGGGTAAATTAAAAGGCAAAGAAGAAACAAGGAACACACACACACACACACACACACACACACACACACACACACACACACACACACTGATGTAACAGTCATTCCTGATGACTGTTTCTGTGTTTTTAGCGTGTGTGCCGGCACATTTTCTTTTTATTTGATCACATCCCGGACGACGGAGGAGATAAATCTGGAGCGACATTTACATGTTTCGGCTTTTTATCTGCACAGCTGCTCTTTTTCATCTTCTACTATAAAAAAAAAAATATATATATATATACAAAGCCAACAGCAGGTTTCTGGTGATCATCCGGTTGGTCAGCAAAACAGAAGCTCCAAACTCAGGATCATCATTTTTAACCGAATAAAAACGCCGAGAGCCGCTTCGTGTTTATTTGATTTAAATTTCACGTCAATGCAAACGTTCCCGTCTGAGGCATTTAGGTTAATTATTTAAAAGCTGAGTGCTTCGCATCATTTTAAGTAGCTACTCCACTGAGCATACTATAATTTATTCATAATTCATATTATCAGGCTTGATTATATGCTCCATATCCTGTGGTTAAGTAGCTGCTTCAAGTTGGTAATCCACTGAAATATTTTATACACAGTAAAATAAAATAAAAGAGAAGCATCTCAACTTCTTTCACCTTTGCAATCTTTATTTTAGTACACGTGAAGGGTGCGACGCGAGTTTCGTATTATCAGCGATCTACTTTTTGGTGAAATCATGTTTATTTTTCTTGCATTAATTTGTTCCAGTAGATTTCTAGTAATAAGGAGAAAGCTTTATTTGAAAAAAAATTTCTTTTAAAAGAAGCAAATTGGAGGTCGAATCTTTCGCAAACTTGAAACAAAATATTTCGTAGAAATAACCGTTCGGAAAGTTAAGTCACGATTTATTTATTTTTTACGTTTTACGAGACATTAAAGCAAAAGTTTTGATGAATAAATAAAAATTTGAGCAGTTCAAGTGAAGAAGCTGTTTTGGTTGTTTTTTTCCACAACGCGCTGTTACGTTTCTTAACCGGAGGGTCGAAACCCAAAAAGTGGGTCGCTGGGCCGTTTTGAGTGTGTTGGAAAAAAATGATTTAAAGAAAGAAAAAAAAAAAAAAAAAAAACTTTTATTTTGAAGTCGACAGAAATTAGTCTGTCCTCCAAAATAAAAGCGCAGCAGATCGGTGTTTTTGCAGCATATTACGACGTCGGAGTCAAGTTGAACTTTGACCTTTTTTGGACACGAACCGTCATCACTTTATCGCTTACGAGTTTTGCGTTCGTAACGTTCGTGAACGTACGTACAGACGAGCGATGTCATCTTCACGGTTCGACCTCCTCCGTGGAATAATAAAAACTTTATTTTTAGCACAAAAAAAAATAAAACCCCCCAAAAAAACCAATCAGACTTCAAACTGCGTCGGGTAATTTCACACATCGGCGCCTTGGATTCTTAGCGAGAGGTAATTGTTTGAGAAACCGTTTGAGCTTCATTGACGTCGGATGTTGATGAAGACGAAGACGAAGACGACGGCAGAACGAACCCGGGAGGCTTTTGTAGGCAGGAAAATCTCCGAAGGGACGTTTAAGGGACGTTTAAGGGACGTTTAAGGGACGCGGCGTTCGGCCTCCCCGCTGTTTGATTCAGAGCTTCCTGTGAAGCTCGGCTTCACCGACGCCACGATTTCAATCAGCGAGGAGGTGCAGCGCAGCGGTCCGTCGCCGCGGGATACTCGGCGGCGAGGTGGGTTTATGTGTACGGCGGGCAGGTTTAAGGTCACGTTTAAAAAAATAAAGAAAATAAATTAGCAGACGAAAGAGGGGAAATGAATCAAAATAGAACTAATTGGAAGTTGTTGTTGTTTTTTTTTAAAGCCTGCTTTGTTTCTAAAAACCAACTGCGTAGATCCAAACTTTTTCCCTCCACGTTGTGGAAACGAACGTGTCCGAGAGCGACTGTGTTCAAGTCTCTTTTTCATTTTTTTTTTCCCCGTGTACGCATTTCTTTCGTTTATTTAATTGACTCAAACTGGTTTAAAAGAAAAATCAAAATAAAGCGTTTTAATATGAGATTTAATGAGAAAAAAGCACCAGTGTTTCTCCATCGATCGGGAACCCCTCCGGAAAGAAACCCGTCGGAACTAGATCCGTGTCAAAAAATGGGAGGGGCTTAGAATTTGAAAAGTCGCAGCGTTAATCCGTAACTTTGACTTCTTTATAGCTCCGCCTCCTGCTGTCGGCGGTCCAGGCCCCTCCCCCCAAAAAAACTATATACGTAGTTAAGTTATTCCCCTAACTTACGAGCGGCCGTTTCTTTTCCGGCTCTTTGCGAGAGAATCTCTGCCGCGTTTACGTCCTCTGATCTCTGCGTGTCGTACGAAGGGAGATTATCCGCCCGTTTAACCGATCGCGTTTTACGTCTTTTTTTTTTTTTTTTTTGGTCGTGTTAGAAAATAAAGAAATAAAAATGCTGAAATTTTTTTTCTATTTCTAATTTTTTTTTTTTTTGATACTACTGCTGATTTTTTTTTTTTTTTTTTTTTTTTTCAAAGCCACCTTTCAAGCTAACTGCTCATATTGGCATAAAAAATAAATAAAAAATAAAATAAAATACGTCGGCTGACAAGACGACCTGTGATCCCCAAAATGGCTGCACAGCTCTCCCGCTGCACGTAGCGGCACGTTTCAAAAAAATAAACCTTCCTGACGTCCTCTCATTGTGTTTGTCTTTACTTGTCTGTGTGTGTCTGTGTGTGTGTGTGTGTGTGTGTGTGTGTGTGTGTGTGTGTGTGTGTGTGTGTGTGTGTGTGTGTGTGTGTGTGTGTGTGGGGTGGAGTGGGGTGGAGGGGGCGGGGTCTTAGCAGCCCCCTGCTGTAAAATTTTTTTTTTTTAAAAATGCATAAATCACATGCATTAATTTGCATGTCAGGAGAAGTAAGATTTTCTCATTAGGAATGCAAAATACCTCGACTGGAAGCGGCGGACAAAAAAAACAAAAAAAAAACGTGAACGACGCTGATAAGCGCCGACGAGACGGAAGACGAGGATGGGGAAAAAAAAAAAAAAAAAAAGGGGGTGATGTGTTGGCACGTTTATAAGAAAGAAAAAAAAAGCAGAGAGGGATTTTTTTTTTTTTTTTAAGAGACAAAAGAAAAAAAGAAAAAAAAGGCAGAAAGAAAGAAGAAGAGCAGCTGTTTCATGTTGTGGAGCTGGACGTATGAATGTTTCTTGAAAAGAAAAAGAGGCTGCCAGGACAATGAGGACGAACCGCTCCAGCATCCCGTCGCCTGCATCCACAGAGCCAGCACACGATGTTACGTAAAGCACACACACACACACACACACACACACACACACACACACACACACACACACACACACACACACACACACACACAAAGAGAGAGAGTCGCCACTTCCACCTGCAATTTTAGACGCAGTGCACACCCTTAATGACGGGTAGGAGGCGAGAAAAGGAAAAGGGGGAGGCTCCTTTCATGCTGCAGACAACCGCCGGCCGCCTGCAAGGTAATTTTCTGCAGTGCTGTTGTACCTCTCACACACACACACACACACACACACACACACACACACACACACACACACACACACACACACACACACACACACACACACACAATTCCCCAATCACTCCCTGTGTGTGAACAATACAATCAAGCCGGGCGGCGAAGCGAACACAGTCAATACCCCGACACCAAATTAACCACAGTCTTTTATTTTATTTCTTTTTACCCCTTTTTTTTTTATATCTCTCGTCATCACCGCCGCTGGCCCAAACGTTATGTCTTTATTTTATTTTATTTTATTTTTTACCGACCAGTATTTCATTGGGTTATTTTTGTATTTTTTTTTTTTATGCTCGCATGTGTTTTTTGTTTTTTTCCCTGTGCTGTGATGGTTTTTCCATTTTAAGGTTGCAGCCGTATTCGCTGCGCAGACAAAAGACTTAAGTGGGATTTTTTTTTTTTTGTGGAGGGGGGGGGCACAAATTCACAAATATTTTAAGGACGGCGACGTACGAGCGCACGCCGGTTTTATGCAACGGGGGTTAATGCCGGAAAAATGATGCATCTACTCTTGAAAAAAAAAAAAAGGGAAAAACCCCCAACCGCAATAAATTATTCACATTTTCTCGTCTTTTCTTGGCAGCAGAGACGTTCGAATTTAAAGATGCAGGAGCTTCGGGGAAACACATCTCGCGTAGAAGATGTCTAATGTTGTTACGGACGGTCCACAAAAAAACAACAACAAAAAAAACAACAACACACACATACACAATCTTGAACGCACACGCCCCGACCGGAGGCGGATGTGTTCGCCCGTGTGCGCGGTAGTTTTGCAACTAAAGCGATTTTTTTTTTTTTTTTCGGTGGAGGACAGATTTAAGGCCCAGATGGTTTGGCATGGAAGTGTGTTTGCTATAGGCCAACTGCTCGCACGCACACACACACACACACACACACACAGATGGGAGAGGATGGTGGTGGTGGTGGTGGTGGTGGTGGTGTGTGGGGGGGGGGGGGTACAATCTGGTGAGAAAAAAATTGAGAGGAGGAAAAACAAAACCTGGAGAGGGACTTTCGACGAAGCCGTGCGGTGGCGAGATGGAGGGAATCTAAAACACGATCCCATGAAAACGCTCCGAAATAATCTCCCCGCAATCGTTAACGCGAAGGAGACGCTCACTTTCAACTTCGGGAAAGCGTCGCCTTCGACGGATCTGAAGGGAAGAGCGTCCGTTGGGACGAGGGCCCGACGTCAAACCGACTTCGCCCGGTTTAACGCTCGTCGCAGCCGTGTCAGACTGAGGATCGGCCAGCCCTGCCGGCAGCTAGTCCTCTTTTATTTTGAAGGAGCGGTCCTGCGTCCTGTCGCGACGTGGCTCCCGGGGCGCGTTACCGCCACCTTCTGGCGGGAGTGACGCATTACAACCGGGCGACGGTTAAAAAAAAAAAAAAAAAAAAGAGGGGAAACGAGGAAGAACGAAAGCCGGCAAATTAATAGATTCCTTTTTAGAATCTGCTGACTGTTTCGGATATTCACAGATCACGATGCGTCCCTACAATCGATGACTGTTGTGGTTATAACGAAGTTAGTCGAGTCAAAGTCAAAAGTTGTCTCTCTAAATTTACGAAAATCTTTCCGTCTCCGTCAGCTAACTTTAAAAAAAAAAAATGTATATCTTCTATCGTCCTCTTTACTCACCACCATGTTATCCATAATACTCGCTGAAGACTCATTTTCACTCCTAACTTCCCGTTTCCAACTTTGTTAGCTATTCGTGCCACACACACACACACACACACACACACACACACACACACACACACACACACACACACATAAAAATCACCAAAAACCATCAGGACAAACAAACGATCAATAACGACCGACTTTCAAATGGATTTTTGCGTTCTTGAACGTTCAGCAGCGAAACTGAAAGAGAGGGGGAAAAAAAAAAAGAAAGGATTTTAGAGATGAGAGGAGAGGAAGGGCGAACGGGGTGAAGAACGACAGAGAGAGAGAAAGGGGGGACTCTAATGAAGACCGGACTAGAATAGAATAGAATAGAATAGAATAGAATAGAATAGAATAGAATAGAATAGAATAGAATAGAATAGAACAGAATAGAATAGAATAGAATAGAATAGAATAGAATAGAACAGAACAGAACAGAATAGAATAGAATAGAATAGAACAGAACAGAACAGAATAGAATAGAATAGAACAGAATAGAATAGAATAGAATAGAATAGAATAGAACAGAACAGAATAGAACAGAACAGAATAGAATAGAATAGAATAGAATAGAACAGAATAGAATAGAATAGAATAGAATAGAATAGAACAGAATAGAATAGAATAGAATAGAATAGAACAGAATAGAATAGTACCCTCTACCTCGTCAGTTTCCATGGCAACAAGCCCTTTGGTGAAATGGTGGCGGAGCGAAGCCTCAGCAGGAGAGAGAGAGGCGGCGTGTGAACGTCTATTGTGTGCGCCGACATTAAAAAAAAAGAAAAGAAAACGGCGCCGGAGATGGTTGAACCGTTATATTCTTAAATATTACCAAATAAAAAAATGTGGGCGAGAAAGATGGCTGGCGAGCGGAGAGAGGGGCATTCTGGGAAGTGGAGTCGGAGTGAGATGGAAGGAAGAAGGATGGAGGAGGTAGAAAATGACAAGAAGGTTGGAGGAGGTAGAAAATGACAAGAAGGTTGGAGGAGGTAGAAAATGACAAGAAGGATGGAGGAGGTAGAAAATGACAAGAAGGAGGATGGAGGAGGTAGAAAATGACAAGAAGGATGGAGGAGGTAGAAAATGACAAGAAGGATGATGGAGGAGGTAGAAAATGACAAGAAGGATGGAGGAGGTAGAAAATGACAAGAAGGAGGATGGAGGAGGTAGAAAATGACAAGAAGGAGGATAGAGGAGGTAGAAAATGACAAGAATGATGGAGGAGGTAGAAAATGACAAGAAGGAGGATGGAGGAGGTAGAAAATGACAAGAAGGATGGAGGAGGTAGAAAATGACAAGAAGGAGGATGGAGGAGGTAGAAAATGACAAGAATGATGGAGGAGGTAGAAAACGACAAGAAGGGTGGAGGAGGTAGAAAATGACAAGAAGGAGGATAGAGGAGGTAGAAAATGACAAGAAGGATGGAGGAGGTAGAAAATGACAAGAAGGTTGGAGGAGGTAGAAAATGACAAGAAGAAGGATGGAGGAGGTAGAAAATGACAAGAAGGATGGAGGAGGTAGAAAATGACAAGAAGGAGGATGGAGGAGGTAGAAAATGACAAGAAGGAGGATGGAGGAGGTAGAAAATGACAAGAAGGATGGAGGAGGTAGAAAATGACAAGAAGGTTGGAGGAGGTAGAAAATGACAAGAAGGAGGATGGAGGAGGTAGAAAATGACAAGAAGGATGGAGGAGGTAGAAAATGACAAGAAGGAGGATGGAGGAGGTAGAAAATGACAAGAAGAAGGATGGAGGAGGATCTAAAGAGAGTTTCCATGATTCAGAGTTGTTGCGATGACGCGGCGGCTGTTCAAACGAGTTAGTTTAACGTAGAAAGTTCGGAGAAAAGTCTCAACTTCCTTCAGTTCCCCCGTCGACCCTAAATGCACTATATTTATTCTATATTTGTTCTATATTTATTCTATATTTGTTCTATATTTATTCTATATTTGTTCTATATTTATTCTATATTTGTTCTATATTTGTTCTATATTCATTCTATATTTATTCTATATTTGTTCTATATTTGTTCTATATTTATTCTTATTTGTTCTATATTTATTCTATATTTGTTCTATATTTATTCTGTATTTGTTCTATATTTATTCTATATTTGTTCTATATTTATTCTTATTTGTTCTATATTTATTCTATATTTGTTCTATATTTATTCTTATTTGTTCTATATTTATTCTATATTTGTTCTATATTTATTCTGTATTTGTTCTATATTTATTCTATATTTGTTCTATATTCGTTCTATATTCATTCTATATTTATTCTATATTTATTCTATATTTGTTCTATATTTATTCTATATTTATTCTATATTTGTTCTATATTTATTCTATATTTGTTCTATATTCGTTCTATATTCATTCTATATTTATTCTATATTTATTCTATATTTGTTCTATATTTATTCTATATTTATTCTATATTTATTCTATATTTATTCTATATTTGTTCTATATTTATTCTATATTTATTCTATATTTGTTCTATATTTATTCTATATTTGTTCTATATTTGTTCTATATTTATTCTATATTCATTCTATATTTATTCTATATTTGTTCTATATTTATTCTATATTCATTCTATATTTATTCTATATTTGTTCTATATTCATTCTACATTTATTCTATATTTATTCTGTATTTGTTCACCTCTAGAAAAAGGGGCGTGGCCTATGAGAGCCCGATCCGGACGACGTAATGCCGGTCTGATTTATTCGGTTTAAAGAAATACAAACAAACCTGAATGCCGAAGCAGAACTATGAAAGACTTCGACAGTTTCTCTGGTTAGAATATTTAAAACCAAGACATCACCAAAAAAACTTAATAAAGATACTTTAAATAACTCATCATAACAAAAAAACAAAAACAAAAAACACGCCACGTACCTTCTGGTATTGATCTTTGGAGGCCAAGGCTTCCTGGAGCTGCTGCTGCGTGAAGGTGTAGATGGCCGACCGGTACGTCGTCCCGACGTCGTTCCCCTGACGCATCCCTGAGAACAAAAAAAAACTTCGTCGGCATTCAGGGTTCGTAAAGCGAAGCCGAGTCGGCGATATCGACAAAATTACTTTAAGTTTCAAAAGCGTCTTTTTTCAAGAAATGTTTTTTTTTTAATCCAAAACTAGAAGTCAACTAATTTTGTCCTCCGAACGTTTTCTCTACGCAGTCTTGTAAGAAACAGGAAATGAAGGAAAAAAAACAACACTTGATATATTATAGGCACCACCAAAATGTTTTTTTCTCAGTTTTAATGAAATCTGCGTCATCAGAATCGTTATTTCTGCCGGTTGCTGGTTAATAAAACCGCCTGGTGGAAAAATCAGAGAAAAAAATAAATAAATATGAAGCCTAATTGGAAAATAACACTTTTTCTGTTTCCACCGTGTCAAAACAGCATTTCAGGCACTTTTTTTTTTTTTAAATCATTTTTATCCCTTAATTGTTTTTAAATGTCCTTTTTCTATTGCCCTTTATGTTTTGATGCTTTTTAATGGTTTTATGTGAAGCACTTTTGAATTGCCTCGTTGTTGAAATGTGCTGTACGAATAAACTCGCCTCGTTTTATGAATAATAATATATATATATATATTTTTTTTTTTAAGTCAATTTAAAAGTCAGTGGTTTCGGTGCCGTCATACCTTGAGTCGGGTTGTGGTTCTCCCAGAACACTTTGAGGAGTCCGGCGAAGCTGATCCGCTCCGGATGGAAGACGACCCGCACCACCTCGGCGTGGCCCGTCCCGCCTGCCGAACACAACGTCCGTCATCGTTCGCTCGCCATGTCGGAAACAATTTTCAGATCCGTGTCGGCTTCGGTGTCGGGTCGGTATATTTCTTGACTTTAGAAAACAAGAAACGCCCGACTCGAGATCCGCTTCCTCCGTCTGGTTCTGGAGCTTTTTGACCGTCCGCTTCAGAACTTTTATCCCCCGTCAATACTTTCCCTAATATCACCAGGTATTGCGAATAATCTTTTGATTTGAAGGGTCTTTAAAACGTCCCGATCCCCCCCTCCTCCCCACCCGCCCCTGGAAGAAAAAAAAACGCTTCCCCCCCAAAAAAAGCTGAAAAAAATAGCAGCTGTCGCCGGTAATGAGCGTGACCCGCTTCGTGACACCTCGTCTTCCTTCCTCCGTCTCTCGTCCCACCGCCACTCTACCAGGGTGCATCTCTCTCTCTCTCTCTCTCTCTCTCCGTGTTATTACTTTTTTTAATATCTGAAGTTATGGATTTCAACGGCTGATATTGGCGAACGGAGACAAAAGCAGCGGTCGATATTAAATGAACGCCGATCTCGCAGGAATAAATTCATCTCGGTCGAGGAATGAGAAGGTACGTCGGTAGGTCGGTCGGAGACGGAACGATAATGTTATGATCCGGTAAAGTCAACGTGTGTTCGCGTCAAACAGTATTTCATGAGAAGATGCTTTTTAAAAAAAAAAATTGTAAAAAAGGAAATCTATTGGAGCTAGAGGTCGTCGTTTTGTCGGAGCCGGCCCCTAGTGGCCCCTAGTGGCCCCTGAGTAGTACTGCACTATATCCAGTTCTCACAGCTGTTAGCATCAGTCGCACATTTACACGACAAGATCAGAATCCACCCGTCAGCATTTTTCACTCGTGAGTTTTTTAAGGCGTTAATTCAACATGTCGGAGAGTCGGTAAACGTTTCAACAAACGACGTTTTCTTCCCGGCAACACTTCATTTTTTCCGTCGTCGTGTTGATTTTTTAAAAGCATCGCTTTGAGTTATCGTGCTTTTCTATTTTTTTTTTTTTTGCTTCGCCGACGACTGTAACTTCTAAAAATAGACTAAAGCCTAAACATGAATGACGAGATTAAATTTGTCGCCTGCGCGGCTTTAACAAACCGTCTGCTGGAAAACAAACTCCGCCGGTAATTATGTCGATTTTCACATTATACAGACTTGTTTACTCCATTGTTTTCCCTCCCCGATTGACAGCTACTACAAAAAAACAACAACAACAACAACGAGAACACAATGAAGGAGTGCAAGAATGAGAGAAATAATAACCGGTGTGGGAGTGTTGTGTTTGTTCCAAATCTAATATCGCAGGTACTCGGGTCTTAAAAATGTTAATTTAATCATTACATCTTGAACCAGCGCTGATCTGACTGTAAATATTTAACCAGCCATGAATATTAAGATCGTTCTTCTTTTCTTTTTTTCCTGTTCCCGTGTGTCTGTGCCGAAGACGTGACGGCGTGAGGAGCACTTCATTTAGCCAAGTGGCCTCTTTTATTAATCCGCCAAGACACGGCGCTAATTAAAAAAAAACACATCCGGCAGTTCAGAGCTGCTTCTCATTAGCTTTTTTGTTTTTTGGTTGGGGGGAGGGGAGGTGGCAGGGAGGTGGGAGGGTTGTTTTAGAAAACAGTCGGCGTCTGGAGAGAATCTCGTTTTTTCAGGAAGGCCGGTTAACGATTAACTTGCGTGTACGTTAAATACGGTGACACGTGAATGTGGTGAAAAACCAAACTAAATTGGAAGTTTTTGAATTTAATGGGAAATATTTACCAGGAAGAAAAAGAAAAATCCCCCCCCCAAAAAAAAAAATATCACAGGAAGTGAAGGGAGATGTTTAAAAAGTTTTAGAGACTGAGGATTGTTTCACGTGAACCGGAAGTAGCACCGGAGTTAAACGCGTTTTAGTTTAGGTTTTTTTTGCCGCGTCAGCACTTTCTTCCGAGATTCTCTGGAAATCGTCAACGGAGATTCTCGAAACGTTTCAGGAAGTGTGACGGCGACCAACGAGTGACGTTCACGTTTCAAAGAAGGGGGGCGGAGCTTCACCGTCCGACCGGGTCGAGGAGACGCCCGGGTGGGTTTTTCTTTGCCGTCGGCGGCGGTCGTGTCACCGTTGAATTCGTCCCCCCCAGAGTCAGACCGTCGACACCGAGGTCCACCGGGACCTTCTGAGGATGTTCTGGTTTTGGACTTCTCTTCTGCTTCATAGTCTCGAGGTCAGTCTGGGTTTTTTTTGCTTCCCGTTTGATTTTGAAATGAGTTGAATTGAAATGACTTCCCGCCCTTCGTACTGATCGTTCGCCCCGCCCCCCTGATTAGTTTCACCTGTCCCTCGTTCTCCTTCCCCGCCGTCTGTTTTAAGTTGTACTGGCACCTTCTGAAGGCGTCCGAGCGGAAAAACGGTTGCTGCGAACCACGTGAACTGTGGCGCCATGGCAACGGGGTTCTCCAACAGGACGGTGCGTTGAAAAGAGGCGATAAAATACAAAACCAACGAAAAAAAAGATCATTTGCAAGACAAGTACTCAAATATGGTATAAAAAAAAAATAAACACAGCAAACACACATTCTCCAAATAAACAAATATTTGTCATTGTCCAAAAAAAAAAAAACGCCTCATCAAACTCTTTACTCACTTTTAATAAATTGTTCTTTTCTCTTATTTCCAGCACTTCACCTTTTTCTGATGTTATAATCAATATAAATAAACAGGTTGTATTTTACGCGCCGTATTATTTTCACGTTTCGCTGCGGTCGAGACCGAAAAAGAAAACCGCGGCGACGACTCTTTCGCCGGGTTACGAGTTCGCCTTCCGACGACCCAACGGACCGGAGGTCTGGACACGCTTCACACACACACACACACACACACACACACACACACACACACACACACACACACACACACACACACACACACACACACACAGTCTGTGTCCAGAGTGGTCAGACATCAATAACAACCTTATCCCATAATAGGACCTGGGGGAGATGATTCACTCCTCTGTTTATGTGTTGGCTTGTTTTTTATCCTACGATTTATTGACTCTCCAAAGACAACACTGTGTGTGTGTGTGTGTGTGTGTGTGTGTGTGTGTGTGTGTGTGTGTGTGTGTGTGTGTGTGTGTGTGTGTGTGTGTGTGTGTGTGTGGTTACCTGTGCAAACTTCCTCATAGGTGGCGTTGGGTGTGTAGCCTCCGGAGTAGCCCACTTGGGTGGAGTAAACTCCTTTCTGTTTCCAGAACTTCCTCTCGGCTCCCCAGAAGCAGCCCATACCTTTCGAAGGGAAAGACGGCAGAACGTATATTTATTTATTTATTTATTTCTATTTTTTCTTTTACGTCCGATCGGCTTTAACGAAACAAGAAAAGACGCCGGCGCCGCGGAGCATTGGCTCCGCTCGGCCCGCGGCACTCGGAGACTCACCGAACATGACCGACTCCGTCCCGTCCGGAAAAGGTGGAACGGTTCGGTTTCCGTTCACGTCGTGTTTTGCTGCATTAAGAAAAGAAAAAAACAAGAGAGAGAAACGGAAAGCGAGGTTACGAACATTTAAACGCATAAAAAGGTCAAAACTACAGCCGTCGGCCGTCGAAGTTTGATGATAGTTTTTTTTGGTTGATTTTACTTCTGAATCTTCAATAAGTTTCATTTATTTTATTCTCTGTTGTTTTCCCTCGTTACAGATCTGCGTGGCATTTAGCTTCAGTTCCTCCGTTTCCCGTTGAGCGATTTTACACCCGGACTATAAAACTCTTCGGTCGCGGGGAGCTCCGTTTCCGCGGCAACACGCTGACGTCCGGAACAACAGGCGGTCGCTCCGGCGGAAGCGAACGCGACGTTTACCGCTCCGGGATGGAGGCCGACCCCTTAGCAACCACCCCTAGCAACGGAGATTATTGCGTTCCAGAGATGGTTTCTCAAACCGATTAAATACGTCATCTAGAAACACTAAACTGCTCAGCTAGCTCGGTCTGGTCGTGAGTAACCTACCTGAGGAAAAAAAAAAAAAAGAGACATCGACGGACTCGTGTATTTTTTAAGATTTTAGCACCGTGTCACGTGTTAAAACGTGCGTCAGCATGTCACGTGTTAATATTGCACATTATATGATATTCAATTCTCACTCTACATTCCCGTTGAGGAGGCGGAGTGATATTTCCTCGTGAGGAGCAGCGTGTGTCGTCACGGTGATTTGAGCACGTCCCAAATGTAAGAGTTGACCAATCAGATCGCTGAATTTTCCTTTATTCATTTTCTATTTACGGCGTAGTCATTTATTGTTTCCACGTGGATGTGGAGGTTGGAGGAGAGTTGTTTCTATTGTTTCTACCATGCAATTTGGAATTTATTTGTATGAAAAGTGGCATATCAAAAAAGTCTGATCGATTAATCAATATTTAAGCCAATATGTTTTTTTGTTTTTTTTAAACGGATGTTTAAATTGTTGCTTTAAACGTGTAAAAGTTCAGTTTCCAGTCAAGGAGGGAACATCTTTACAAACATACAATAAAAACAAAATTATTTAAGAAAATGTGCTTAAAACAAGACGGCGCTGCTAAAATGCACAAAATACAGTTGTGAATTCACACACACACACACACACACACACACACACACACACACACACACACACACACACACACACACACACATGGTGACCCACTTAAACAGTGGCGAGCAGCTCTGCATAATTTCATAGCAGCTGCATTCACTCCAATCAGCGCAGAGCCAGAGGTGCACGAGGACTCATCCGAGGCCGCCCGGCCACCTGGTTGAGATAACACGCGTTAGCATGCCGGAGGCTGAGCGTGCGTGTGTGTGTGTGTGTGTGTGTGTGTGTGTGTGTGTGTGTGTGTGTGTGTGTGTGTGTGTGTGTGTGTGTGTGTGTGTGTGTGTGTACAGATGGCTTGCTGCACAATGCTGTGGGGGAGGGAGATGGATTAAAATAAATGGGATGATGGAGGAGAATGAGAATGAACTGAACATCTGGATCACCCCTCCTTACTTACTTACTTACTTACTTACACACACACACACACACACACACACACACACACACACACACACACACACACACACACACACACACACACACACACACACACACACACACACGGCGTTTCCATGCGTGGTCACGTAATTGTCACGAGGGGCAGCATGCCTATAGACAAAAGATGGCAGATGGATAATGCCAACCAATCAGCAGCGCCCACACACACACACACACACACACACACACACACACACACACACACACACACACACACACACACACACACACACACACGCTGGAGTTGTCCTCGTCTGCTCGTTTGTCTGATTTACTCGAGCGGCCTTTCGTCCCACGGCGGAACGACAGGAGTCTTTATCGTCTTCCTCGTTTGCGCTCCGGAGGGACGAAGGACGACGAGCGTCCCTGATTGGCCGATTCGGGGAGGAAGAGACCGAACCTCCGAACCTCCTGAGTCTCGCCGCTGTTAGCTTAGCATCGTACATTGTGAGCCGTCGGCTGAAAACAAATATGAAATATAATATGGAGGAAATATAAAATCGGAAGAGGGCGGAGCAGAAAATTAAAACACACATAACTATAATAATGGAAAAAAAAATCACATGCAATTTCACGTACTTTTATCAAAAACTCTTCTCATCCATCTTATTTCGTTGTGTACGTATTTGTATTGTTTTCTCATCGTGTGCACCTTCTCCTTCCCGACTGCGTTCCTACGTTGCCGTGACGACTACATTTCCCCCCCCGTGGGATTAATAAAGTCTAAAAGCCTTGTAAAGGTTCAGGGGAACACCCGGGGTGGACCGTGACATCATCAACCCCACGACGTCCTCCTTCAGTCCAAACATCTGTTCTCGTCTATTAAAGATAAGAATAGACGTGATTGGAGCTCCGGCCTGCAGCGGCGAAGGATCAAAAATAAAACACAAATCGGACTCTTTTCAACTGCAGTCAAAACGGGAGAATAAATCCTGATAACAATGATTATTTTTATATATATATATATATATATATATATACATATATATATGTATATATATATATACATATATATACACATATATATACAGCTAAAAATCAACACACATGAAGCTAAAAATCCTCAAAAAACATCAATGAATATCTCCATTATTTCAAATGTAAGATCTTAATACAGAAACTCAGCCTCTTCTTCCTCTCATATTATCCTCTGTGTGTGTGTGTGTGTGTGTGTGTGTGTGTGTGTGTGTGTGTGTGTGTGTGTGTGTGTGTGTGTGTGTGTGTGTGTGTGTGTGTGTGTGTGTGTGTGTGTGTGTGTGTGTGTGTGTGTTTAGTAATGGCTGCCTTCAGGGACCAGCGAAGGCATGTTCATTACTGGCTGCGCGCACACACACACACACACACACAAACACAAACACACACACACACATAAACACTCAGAGATAAACAATTTAAATGTAAATGTCAGTGGGAAAGACAATAAGTCCAGACAGAATACTAATGAACACGTGTGTGTGTGTGTGTGTGTGTGTGTGTGTGTGTGTGTGTGTGTGTGTGTGTGTGTGTGTGTGTGTGTGTGTGTGTGTGTGTGTGTGTGTGTGTGTGTGTGTGTTCAGGATAAAAGAAAAAGGCAACATAAGGTGTGTCCTGTCTCTTGTGTATTTGTTACGGCTCAATGAACATGTATGCTCTGAAATGCAAACACCTTTTTTGGGATAACACACACACACACACACACACACACACACACACACACACACACACACACACACACACACACACACACACACAGAGCAGCCTCCATAAAGATCAGAATAAGAGCTGATATCAATCTATAAGTGGCAGCTCTGTGTGTGTGTGTGTGTGTGTGTGTGTGTGTGTGTGTGTGTGTGTGTGTGTGTGTGTGTGTGTGTGTGTGTGTGTGTGTGTGTGTGTGTGTGTGTGTGTGTGTGTGTGAGAGAGACCGTTTACACACACAAGTTACCGGATGTGCGTAGCGTTGCTTAAACACACGTTGTACTGCCTCCTGCCTCATTTTACTGGAGTAATTATTTCATGCAGCGCTTTGTCTCTTGTTGATGAGCTGAGTTCATATTTTCACGTGAGGTTGCGACAGAGTGTGTGTGTGTGTGTGTGTGTGTGTGTGTGTGTGTGTGTGTGTGTGTGTGTGTGTGTGTGTGTGTGTGTGTGTGTGTGTGGCTTTATTGCATTTTCCCCACAATGTTTAACTTCATTAGCATAATCAGGCCACAGCGTGCGAAAACATTAACGGCCGAGAAAAAAATAAATAAAAAAAACACGCAAAAACACTCCGGTTACCGTTTCACATACACGAGAGGAAAAAACAACAAAAATAAAAAAAAAGAGGGCAGGTTGTGTTTACTGTGTTGACGTGTTTACTCCGCGTCTTTGTTTATTTATTTATTTCCGGGACGTCGGCGACTCATTTTTCTCTTTTATTTTGGCGGTACAGAGCAGCGGAAGAGGGTTCAGGACACTTCACATCAAAACAGAGCGCCACTTCATTTTAGGTACACACTGCCCGCGCGTGTGTGTGTGTGTGTGTGTGTGTGTGTGTGTGTGTGTGTGTGTGTGTGTGTGTGTGTGTGTGTGTGTGTGTGTGTGTGTGTGTGTTTGTGACTAACCAGCTTGCCTCTCAGTCTCTCTCTGCAGCTTCCCTAAATCCTGTCACAATAATAACCCTGATCACAGAACAGGCCTTTATCCATGGTGACATCTGTGGCGCACACACACACACACACACACACACACACACACACACACACACACACACACACACACACACACACACACACACACACACACACGCACACATGTAGGCATGGACTGAAATAGAGCAGCACTAATGGAGTGTGTGTGTATGTGTGTGTGTGTGTGTGTGTGTGTGTGTGTGTGTGTGTGTGTGTGTGTGTGTGTGTGTGTGTGTGTGTGTGTGTGTGTGTGTGTGTGTGTGTGAAGCTCCTGAAATCAGCCAATCAGCATCCGGCGGCACTCCGACCTCAGTCTTCGTGGCCTTTTCATCACGTCCTTCATCACTTTTTAATTTCTCCGGCGGTGAAGCCGAAGAAAATGAGACGAGATAAAAAATAAATAAATAAAAAAAAATACATTTAAAAAAAAAAAAAAAAAAAGTCAAATGAACCGCAGAGCGTCGATTTCTTTATTGCATCATTTCACCTTCTACGGATTCGACATCCTGCAGATTTAAAAAATAAATAAATCAGCGTTATTTAACTATCCTGCACGGAAACATGGGAGTTTTTTTCCGCTTTGTTCTCGTAGATATAAAATAAAAAAAACAACCGAGAGGAGAACAAATCTCTTTTCAAGAGCTGGCTGCGAGCAAAGTGCTGAGTCAGGCTGTTGCGTCACCGTCGCAGGTTGTGTTTTTTTTTATATTTTTTATATCTTCTCTCGTCTATGCTTGTTTTTTTGTTTTTTTTTTCCTCCCCGCCGGCATAATGAAAAACCATTACGGCTCGCAGCGAGAACAAAAACCCCAGTTTAATTAAATGGATCCCAAACTTTCCTTCTCTATAAGACTATGAGGGGAAAAGAAAGGAGGACGCAAAACAAATGTTCCTCGTCAGAATAAAATTATGCCGCGGCCAGAAAAAAAAAAAAAAAAGCTGCTTTCGTAGGTGAGAAAAATAAAACTGAATTTGACCTCCAGATGGCGCTAGATCAAATGTCCGAGGATTACGGGAAGATGAAGTATTTTCACAGGCCGTGTGTGTAAAAGTGTTCGTAGCGTCTGAAAAATGCAGAAATGGCCTTAAAGCTGCAATACCGCCGGGCGCCACCAGAGGCCGCTCCAAAAAGAAAAACGCCTCCTTCGACTCCCGTTCAACTTCAACTGGTGAAGTACGAACTCCATCAATGATTTGCACGAGTCGCTGCGGTGTTGTTAGCCGAAGTCGCTTCTTCCTCTTAGCTTTCCGTCGGTCCATCGGAAAATAATGAATATTATTAAGGTATTAAGGCCTCAAAAAAGCTGCGTGTCCGTTTGATTGACAGGCCTGTGGAGCAAGTCAGGGTTCCGCCACAAGTGGGCGGGGCATAGCATCCTCGGGCTGTCCAATCAGACGGAGTCAGATCCGATGACAGCGCCTTCTCGAACTCGAACTAGCATTGTAGCTAGAGGGGGGGGGGGGGGCTCCAACCCCACGCTGAATGCCCCCCCCCCTCCCTCCCCCACCCTTCCTCCACCTTCGGAGCTCCAGACCTGACAATGATAAATGAAGCACTGCAGCTAATGTCTGGGCTGGATGGGGGGGGGGGGTCCACACACACACACACACAGAGAAGATTGCCTCAACTGCGCTGCAATTAAATCTACAAAGTATCCCCCCCCCCACCTCCTCCTCCTCCACCCTCTTCTCCGCCTGTCTCTCTCTCTCTCTCTCTCTCTCTCTGATTGGCTTCTTCATCTTCATCTTCCTCCTCCCCCCACCCTCCCCCCCTCTTCTCCCTCCTCCTCCCACATCTTCTCTTCTCCCTGTTAAGGTACCCACCCCCACCCACCCACCCACCCCCCACCCACCCCCTCCATCTCAATCAGCTGCTCTGATTACCGTCTCCGTGTTTGTTTGTTTGTTGTTGTGTTTTTTTTATTATTCCTGCCCCATCATTACGACCTTCAGCGTTCCTCCTCGTTGTTCTGCTGCCGGCGAGGTCTTCGAAAAATAAATAATAAAAGTAGAAAAACCTCACGAGGAAGCTAGAAAACGTTCTTTGTCCTCACTGGAAGGACGTTAAAGAGGCGCTTTAAGCAACAAAAACAAATCAAATGAAAGCGAGCGCTGCGTCAGGTTTTGGAGGTTCAGAGGAAATTGGAAATTCATATTCAAAATACAAGTTTGGCTGATTATTAAAACTGCGAACGAGAGGCGCAAATTAGAAGTGAACGTCATTTTATGTTTTTATTTATTTATAAAGTACATTTTTTTCGGGGGTTTTTGTGCGAAATGTAATGTGAATGTTTTTTGATGTAAAAACCCTTCAAACTGCATTTCTTCAAATAAAGTTAATTATTATTATTATTATTGTTATATTAAGTGTTAAATTGCCGTTTTCCTTTTTAACTCAAATTTTCCAGAGCTATTAAAACCATTTCTAATTTTACGACCAAAAACTGCCAATTAAATGTCATTTTGCGCAGATTTGAATACGTCTTCAAAGTTGCCTATTTATACGTCCAGCAGGGACAAAAAGACGTTAACATATTTGTTTTGGTCAAAATCAGCTCCTGAGAAATAAAAATCGAGCTTTTTCTTTTTTTTTTGGCCTCGAAATCTTTGAGCGTTCTTCAAGCGGCTAATCGGAAACTTTTAGTGTTTCGGCGTCCAGCGAAGTCAACGCAGCTTCTTTTTTCTTGTTTCCGATAATAAAACAGCCGCCTGTAAGTGATGGAAAGCCGGATAATGGGAGCGGGGAGACGGAGCAGAGCTGTAAATGTGTTGTTGAAACCCCAACAATGAGGCTTGAAGAGCTCCAGCGAGTTGATGATTCACCGACAGAAAAAAACAACAACAAAAGAAAACAGCGGAGCTGAAGGTCGACGCGAATAAATCTGTTTACCGCGTCGCCTTTTTTATTTTTGTTATTTTTAAAAGGGTAGAAAAGCCGCAAATTACATCGTAATGACTTGAGGAGAACAGAACTTCTTGGATTCGAGTTTCGTGAGAGAAGTTGAACGAAGTTGAACGAAGTTGAACGAAGTTGAACGAAGTTGAACGGGAGTCTACGAAGCCTCGAGTTCGGATTTTGGCCGGTGGCCATCTTTGCTAGTTCGGAGCAGGAAGTGACCATATTTGGACGAGCTGGGTGGGGTGGGGGGTGGAGGGGAGGGGAAAGGGGAAAGGGGGGAAGCGGTGGATCCGCTTCGATTGGATTGGAAACCTGACGATACTACGTCCCGCCCACCGATAGCTGTAACCTGACTGCGCCACAGGCCTGTCAATCAAACAGACACGCCCCCAAAAACACGTCTTTTTTTTTTTAATGCTCATTTTCTAATGAATGAGGGATTATTTTCAGACGGACCGTCGGGGAAATAACAAGAAGGAGCGACTTCAGCCAACAACACCGAGATAACTCTTGACTCCTGCTTTTATGAGACTTGGTGAAAACCACAAGAGGGCGCCGTTCACACGGACGCTTCTCGTACGTACGTTAACGACGACCCCGTTTGGTATCAGCAGACCAGAATAACCTTATTCTGACCCACCGGCAGAAAACCCGTAGATCAACTGAATTAAAAGCTCTTTTTGATATCAAATATCAAATATTAAACGGAGTTGTTCATTTGGAGAAAAAAAACAAAAACGTTTTTTGGGGTTCGTGTACACAAACAAAAATATCTTGAAATCGGGAGTCTCCACTGACGTCATATCAATCCAGATATATTTATATCAGCCTTCAAGAAATTAATAAATAAAAAATACATCCCTGGAAACATTCCCTGTCAAAATTACACGTTCCACAACGGCGAGCTGCAATAATAATTAATTACACCTGCTAATTAAACGAGCAGCTGCTGGATGTCTGAACACATCTGCACGAAGCTGTTGAGGAAGACGACCTTAATTTCTTCATTAGTCTCTTTTTTTTTTTTTTTTTGCCATCTGTGCCCGGGGGCGGGGAAAAGGGAGGGGGAGGAGGAGGGGTTGGTTAGAGGGGCGGAGCTTAAATCATTTGAGTCAGTTATGAGCCATAACCAGGTAACACAGCTGTTGACCTTTGACCTTTGACCCCCCTCCCCCCCCCACAAACCTAAATGCAGTTATTGAGTTTTAGGACCAAAATATTAATGTCGTTTGATATTTTTTGACAATCAAGACTTTAAAAAGTCGCGACCGAGATCTAGCGCAACTAAAAACTTGCCTCGACGCACTTTTGTTTACAGATGGTTTTATTTGTTGTTGTTGTTTTTTTTAAGAAAACAGCAGCACTCACGTCTTTGCGAGGCCGCCGATGTTGAACGTCACGAAGAAAAATGAAAAATCGATTAGAAAACCACAATATTTAAAAACTTTTTTTTAAGCCAATTTCAAGCCGAAATGTCAAAACATCCTGAACTTCACAAGTGTCGGGTTGAGACTCTTTGTTTGTCATTTTAATTAAAATAAAGCAAATCTTTTTGGACTTTTTGGTCATGTAAAAAAAAAAAAAAAAAAAGTAATTTAATTTGAAGAATCCACCTTGGTAGTTTGGCATTTCAAAAACAAAAATTCTCCAAAGTATTTTTTCTTAAAAAATTCTCCAAAGTATTTTTTCTTATATAAAAAAAATGCCTCTACGTGACTTTTATCAGCACTTGTGTGTCCGATATCGCGAACTTTAAGCGTAACTTTCCAGTCTCATCTATCATCTCATCACATTCAGCTCGTTCCAGATCAACCAAACACACACACACACACACACACACACACACACACACACACACACACACACACACACACACACACACACACACACACACACACACACACACGACGACGACTCAAAAGTCTTTAAAACATTTCGCACTTAAAAACGTGAAAATTGCTTCGCGAAAGAAAAAAAAAAAAAAAAAAAACGCCAAGAAATCCCGTTGACCAAACATATCGTACACAAACCTGCTCGCTCGGCCTTTTTCGCCCGACTCTTTGAAAGTCAAACATCCCACGACGCTTCGAGAAACACTTAAAAGATATTACAGACTACTTTTAAAAAGTAAAACGAGTCAACTCACTTTGTCTCCGAAGTCCCGCGGCTCCGATTTGTGTTTTTAAAAAGCTCCTAAGAGTCCACCGGAGACACTTTTTAGTCTTTTTTTTTTTTCTCCGAGGCAGAACTCGTCCTCGTCCACCACCGCTAACATCACCTCCACCTCCACCTCCTCCTCCTCCACCTCCTCCTCCTCCTCCTCGCACCACGCCTGGACGTTTCTCCTGATTTCCTCCGGCGCTGCCGCCCCCGAGCCCAGACAGACAAAGAAGGAGGGGAAAGCCTTTGCCAAATACCACTGCAAAAGAGCCACTGCAGGCTCTTTTTTTTATTATTATTATTATCCTCTCCTCCCTCCTCTCGTCTCTCTACGGCCGTGGCAGCGTTCCCGAGCAGCTGTTTTTTGTTGTTGTTGTTGTTGTTGTTTATTTGGGCGATGCTCCAGCGGTGTCTGCCACTCCCGTCTGAGCCTGAATCGTCCCTCTCTTTTCCAATCGTCCTTCTTTTTTTTTGTTGTCACCCCCCTCCTCTCCTCCTCATCCCTCCTATAACCCCTCCAACCCCCCCCCCAGAGGGCCTCCCCCCCCCAGAGGGCCTCCTCCCCCCCCCCGACCCAAACCCTCTTCCAGTCCAGCCAAAAAATATCACACGCACACACTCCCAAATAAAACAAATAAATCGATCCACCAAACTAAATTTAAAAAAATGGCTACGGCGTTCGGTTTCCGCTCCTCCTCCTCCTCCTCCTCCTCCTCCTCCTCCTCTCTGGTCTCTGAACCCCCAAAACACCGCCGAGTCAATATTCGCAACTCCATTCAACCTTTTTACACTTTATTATCAAAGGGCAGCATAAAAGGGCAGGGAGTGTGTGTGTGTGTGTGTGTGTGTGTGTGTGTGTGTGTGTGTGTGTGTGTGTGTGTGTGTGTGTGTGTGTGTGTGTGTGTGTGTGTGTGTGTGTGTGAGAGTGTGTCTTTTGTTCGGTGCCAGTCCAGATCTATTCATCGTGTGCCAACACTCGGCGCCCTTCACTCGTAGTGAAGAGGAGGGCAGCCTGGTGCCAACATGCCCCCCCCCCCCCCCCCCCACCCGACTGCCAACTTAGTGCTGCCATCGGCACACACACACACACACACACACACACACACACACACACACACACACACACACACACACACACACACACACACTCCTGTTTAGGGCCATACACGTTAAGAGTGACAATTATGTTTCGCAGTAAGTCCAACACATGTATGGATTATTGAACTCAGTCCTGATATTTACAAACTGTAAGCCTCTAATGTGCGAGTTTGGTTTTTTTTCTTCGGTCTTAAAAAGATGCTTAATAATTCAGTCTTATTGTTTATTACTAACTTTGAATATTTTATAAAAACTCTGCTGTAAAATTGACTGATTTGGATAAAAAATAAAAAAAAATTGGAATATTTCTTGAACTTCTTACAATCACTAGTACTTCTACATGAATAATAGTTGAGTACTTTCAACAGAAGTGTAGTAAAAGTACCTCAAACGTGTACTTGTGTACGGTTTCCGGAGCTGCACGCCACCGGCGCTGCTGGGAGAATGACATGGCGCATGCGCAGTATCGGCTCATTTGAATCGGTAAACAAGGTGCCGACTGCTTCAATTCTCGCAGCTGTGAAACACGTCATGACGTCTTTTAAAACTCAGCACAAAAAAAAAGAAGTCCAAGTTTCTGCTTCCGCTACGTCACGTTTAAAACGTGCCGTAGAAGTGACGTCACCCTGCAGGAGCCGGGCGTTGCTAACGTGCTACCGCCGGGGCTCGGTGGCTCTTACCGGAGACCTCGACGCCGTCAGTCCGACCTGGGAGCGCCGTTTCCGGGGTCGGCATCTGGGCTTTGGAGGCCATCGCTCCCATTCGACCGTGGACGAAGTGACGCCAAACGAGCCGCAGCCTGGAGGAGGAGGAGAAGGAGCAGGAGGAGGAGAAGGAGGAGGAGGAGAACATCGAGGCGGCACCGACACTTTCACCTCCCCGGGGCTGCACGCGCGCGCGCGCGCTCCGGGACGGACACGGTGTTTGTGTAACGTGAACGTTTCCGCGTTGTTACACAACTCACCGTAAACACACTTTAAATACACCTCCAACATGGCGCGAGGCATCTTGTTGGGGTTTTTTTTTTTTTTTGCACACGTGACACCTGCAGGCACCACATCTTTATTTTTTTAATTTCCCCCCAAATTAATTGACTTTATCGGACATGACACGTGCGCCGAATTCACAGGACGACCTCTGTTCTTCTTCCTGAAGTCGGTCCGTCCAGTGTGAAGACGTGTACTTTGATCAATAAGTACAACAACACTAAATTGTTCGAGTTTTGAATGGAGTTCAAGGTGTAGGCTGAATTCC